>NC_057802.1:169899320-170162380 GCF_018294505.1 Triticum aestivum | reverse complement strand
GCCTGAAGCCGCCGCCGCTTGCCGCGTCGCCGCCCAGTGCCGCCGCCCTCCGCCGTCGCCGCCGACGCCACCCAGCCCCGCTGGAGCCCCGCGCCCCGCCGGAACCGACGAGGTAGCCGTCGCCGCCGGTTTTCTCTAGAAAATCGATCCGATTTTTTAGAAAACCCTAGTTTTTGTTTTTCTTTGAATAGACCGGTTTTTTTCCTCTCGGTTTAGTTTATTTAGCGGACGTTCGTTCGTACGTTCGTTTTAACGAACAGTGTTCACTCGTTAGCCGCAGACAGCGAACGTTCGTTCGTTAGCCTATTCGTCAGTTTTTCTTTTTCTCAGATTTTTCGCGATTATTTTCGATCGCGATTTCTGATCCGATTTTCGTTTCAGTTTATCTTTTCGCTCGTTTATCGGAATCAGGCGATTCAAGCGCCTAGATCTTCATCTCGAAATCCTCTTTCTGTTTAATCAACTTGAACAAGATTTTGGTACTGTAAAATTTGACTTTAGTTCAGATTAGTAAACAAATCTTATTTCTTTCGCAGTTTGAGTCTCGTTGCTCCGTTTGATTTGATTCTTTTCGCAAACCGGAGTTCTTAAGTTGAACTTTCTGGTCAATTCTTCTTATTTGAGTTTTGCCCGTGCATCTTTGCTTGAATGCTTATGTATGCTATTGTTTGTTTGTGATAGAATTCCTGGAGTGCGAAGCGTGCTACTACGAGTCCCTAGGTTTTGCGGATCGTCAGCAAGGCAAGTAACACATTGATCATACTCCTTTCGTACCCAGTTTTTATGCATTAGTTCCAATACTCAAACATTGCATGACTAGGATGTGATTAACTTGTGGGTATTGGGAAGTAGTTGATGAGGTAGAACCTATTGCCCTGTTATATTCATACCCTTGGGAGTTACTCCTACATATTGCTTATATTGCTATGCTATGCTCGTAGACGTGGTTTGGGTGAGTGAATCCATGACAGATGTGAGATGATTAATTAATGGTTCAACTTAAGGTGGCAACTTTAATACACATCTGGGTGGATTGCTTGTCGGGCACCTGGAGAATCCAGTGTTATCCTAGGATATCCCGGCGTACCCGTGTGATAATCCTAAGGTCCGCCACCCAGGCTCAAAGGGAACTGAGATATTTTCAGGCTAGAAACTTCCGTGTGCAGCCACAAGCTATTATGGGCTCTAGCATAGTTGAGTAGGTTGCATGGGCTCTTGAAGAGGTGGATCAGCAGGGAGAGGATGTAGGTTGGTATGGTCTGCCAGGAGTAAAGAGTTAATGTTTCTGAAAGACTGTGTCTCGGTCATCCGTTTCTCAAACACCATGTAGTGCGAGAAAACCAACGTAGGACACGACCACTAAGTTAAGCCATAGGTCACTCTTCTCTACTCATTTCTGACTCCTCTCCATTTTCTACTCTTTAGGATGGCGGATTTGAAGAACAAGTTTGCACAACTGGATGAAGACACACCCTTTGGACGCCACTTGAAGGAAGTCACTAGGTACCTGAACGTTGGAATACCAAGCTTCACCGGGACTTACAACGCCACTTTACCAGAAGAGGAGCGCTGGATGATTCAAGTTCAAGTTCCAGGAAGGACATTCTCGCCAACCACTAAGCCCATAGAATTTTCTTTTGAAGCACCCACCTGGAGTCTAGGCAAGAGCATGGCAGGCCACATTATCATGGGACGCATCGGAGAAGTCTAAAACAAGGATCTCAAGGACACTATCTATCAGATATGTGGGCGCTGAGATGAGCAATGGGAGATGATCAGCACCAAGAAGGACAGATCCATTGCAGCTTTCATCCAGGAGTTAAACCAGCACATTCGATGCCAGGAGAATCAGATGTGCGCAGACATGATAGATTTGAAGAAGGCGAAGACAAGGATCATCGAGCTAGAAGAAGAACTCAAGTTTACACGCGATGGATATGAAGAGGAAATTGCAACACTATTGGAGAAGAATGACAACCTGATAAAGAAGATCGGAGTATTCATGGGAGACCCCGCGCCAGGAGGAGAGGACAACGATTCCACTTGCCCGGAGAACTACATCATCATCGACGACACTGACTCCGACCCCAGTGAAGATGACTTTGAAGACGAAGCTGGAGCAGACATTATGGAGTCCTCTACCGATCAAAATTTTTAGATGACCACCAAATAATTAGTAGTATTCCCCCATGTATATAGTAGTAGTTGAGCACTTTCAACGATAGTTCTAGACCGTTTGTATGCCTTGCCTGATTGATTGAGTGAAATGATTGTGTTTGTCTCATGTGCATATGGGTAGTGCTTTCTCACTAGACCCCTTTTCTGTTCTAATCTCTCCCCTCTAAACCCACTAGATGCCTCCGAGACGTGACACCGGATTTGCCGTCCCGCCAGAGCTTACTCAGTTGATCCAGGAACAGAATGCCTTGATGCAATTGTTAGTCCAGAACCAAGGCAATAACAACAACAACAACAACAACCCGCCTCCTGTTGACAACTTAGCTCGCTTTCTGAGGTTGCAGCCGCCGGTGTTTTCCAGTAGCACCGAACCTATAGTTGCTGATGATTGGCTACGCCGTATTGGAAGGGAGTTGACCACCGCAGGTTGCACAGATGTTGAGAAGGTGCGCTTTACCGCACATCGATTGGATGGACCAGCAGCCTCATGGTGGGAGAATTATATGGCCACTTTCCCCATACCCAACGTCACTTGGGATCAGTTTCAGCAAGCTTTTCGCACAGCCCATGTCTCAACTGGAGCTATGAGCATGAAGAAGTGTGAGTTTCGCAACTTACGCCAGGGGAACCGCACTGTAGCTTAGTACGTGGATGAGTTTAGCAAGTTTTCTTGCTATGCCCCTGATGATGTGGCCATAGATGCCGCAAAGCAGGAGAAGTTTATGGAAGGGCTGAATGATGAGATGAGCATGCAGTTGATGGTGGCAACATTCAACAACTACCAGGAGTTGGTAGATAAGGCTCTTATGACTGAAGGGAAGCAACAGCAGATTGAGAGCCGTAAGAGGAAGTATGGGCAAGGGAGGTATCACTACAAAAAAAGACACATCCATGACATTTTGGGCCGAACGAAATTTTTTTCTGTCATACATATGACACTTCTATGACGATAATTGTGACAAAACCCGGTATCATCATAGATGTGGTGGGTTCCTACTTCTATGACAAAAAATCATGACAGGAAATGGGCTTTTCGTCCTGGGCGGGCCGGAGACGCAGCTGCATGACATTCTTTGGGCCGTCCATGACGGAAAAAATCGTGGTAGAAGCGAGGGGGAGGAAAATTTCGGGGACTTCCCGGTTACGGTGGGAGGTCGGGGGCCGAGCGATGCGCGTTTCTTTCGTACACGTACGCGCGTGTGTGCAAGGCGTTGGCTCTAACTGAACCCGAGCGATTGCACTGCAGGCTACGCGTTACTGAACCCGAGCGATCGATCGATGGCTGTTAACTGAACCCGGTCGAGCGATTCCTTCGCTACTGCTGCTAACTGAAGCCGATTGATGCTGCCTCTGGATGAACAGTGAGCGTTGCGGGGGGGGGGGGGGGTTGGATGAACAGTTCCCGGTGGGGGTGGATGAACAGGACCCGTGGTGTTGCCTCTGGATGAACAGGACCCCGATCGATCGAGTCGGTTTGGGCTGGATGAACAGGACCCCGTGGAGGGCAGGATGAACAGTAGACGGTGGAGGGCAGGATGAACAGTAGCCCGTGGAGGGGTGGTTGAACAGGAGCCCATGGAGAGGGCTGGTTGAACAGTAGCCGGTGGAGTAGCGCACGGTGGAGGCTGGATGAACAGGAGCCCGTGGATGAACAGTCGCAGGTGGAGGCTGGAGGAGGTCGACGGTGGATGAACAGTAGCTCGTGGAGGCTGGAGGGGTCGACGGTGGAGATGAATAGTATCCCATGGAGTCCCGTTTTGCGGTACGCCACACCCTCCCGATGAACAGGACCCCCGTTTCGACCGTAGGAGGTCCGTTTCCTCTGTTTTGCGGTACGCCACACCCCTCCCCGATCAACATGACCCCCGTTTCGACCGTAGGAGGTCCGTTTCCTCCGTTTTGCGGTACACCACACCCCTTCCGATCAACAGGACCCCCGTTTCGACCGTAGGAGGTCCGTTTCCTCCGTTGTGCGGTATGCCAGGCCTCGTTTCCATCGCCTCTTCCGTCCAAGCCCTCCCGATGAACATGACGCATTCCGTTGCCTCCCCATGAATACGACGACGACGCTGTTTCTCCGTTCCGACCCAGCCATGTACACGAGCCCTGGGCATACGTATGCGCGAGTAGGCATTTGAGACCCCGCCCGTATGTACACATACGTGGCCGTATTTTCTTTCTTGCACCCTGGCCGCTGTACGTACGTGTACATGCTACGTGCGCGCCTCTACTATGACACGTACGCGCCTCTACTACGACACGTGCGCGCCTCTACATCGACCAGTATATATGTACGTACACGTTCACGACCAGAATGACAATGTTACGTACGCTTCGACCAGGTGGGTCCCGACTGTCAGGCACTTCCTTGCCTGCGAAGATGTAGCTGGTGGGTCCCAGCAGTCAGGGGGGCGAATCGTTTTGGTTTTTTTTGCCCGGACACACTTCCTTGTGTGCGAAGATGTAGCTGGTGGGTCCCAGCAGTCAGGGGGGCGAATTGTTTTTTTTTGCCCGGACACACTTCCTTGCGTGCGAAGGTGTAGCTAGTGGGTCCCAGCTGTCAGGGGGGAAACATTTTTTTTGCGAAATATAGTGGCCCGTCCGGTGGGTCCCTACTGTCAGGTGGAGGAATCATTATTTTCCGCGTAATAAGGAGGCACTTCCTTGCTGCCGCCATGGACCCAGCTGTCAGCCTCTCCACGTACAGTCCACGTCCGATGGAAGTCGTTCCTTGACCATGTTGCCGAGGGCGAGGCCTAGGAAGGGGACGACGCGGAGCTGGTGAAGACGCGGCAGTGGATGCCCACGCGAAGAGGAGTATGAGGGTTCACTCGTTCGGCTGCGGTGTGAGGCTGCCGTCGCCGTAGGGCCTGGCCAGCGGTGGGAATAGTAGGGGGCGGTGAGGCCTCCGCGGCAGCACAGCCGGCCACGGGAGGCAGGAGCAGGCGGCACAACCGGCGCTGCTTTGGGCGGCTGGAAGAAGAAGACCAGAGGTTGAAGAATCACTACGGCCGTTGGATGGACATCGTACGGTCACTGCAGCTAGAATCGTTTATATTGACAAGTTGACAAAGCCCTTGGCACATCAACTTAGTAGGCCCACAGGTCAGCTTCCGAAACGGTGCGCCCCAGATGTCAGGGGGAGGAATCATTTTTTGGGCTGGTGAAGCTAGAATATCCGAGATTGAAGAAGAAGCACGACATCCGTTGGATGGACATCCAACGGCCACTGCTGCTAGAACCGTGTGTTGACTATAAGTTGACAAAGCCTTGCATACGCGTCAACTCTGTTTTTTTAGGGGACATGTAAACTTAGTAAGGCCAGAAGTGTGTGGCAGAGAACTTATAGCCCATTTGAGATTTCTAAGAATGTGTAGCCCATTTTTGAATTCTAATGGAATTTACTACAGCCCATTTACAGTTTCTTAAAAGTACAACCCATTTCAACCAACCGTTCAAAACAGAATTCAATAAAATTTCTCACATTTTGATAGGATCCGAAATGTTTTTATCCCGAAATTTCTAGTCAGATTAAATACAATTTCACTATAAATTTATATTACATAAAAATCCAACGAAGCATTGCGCTCGCAATAATTAATGAAATTAAATTTTTTCAATATCCAAAAATAATATTTTATAAAGTAATCACATGTTTGGTGCATTTTTTTATAGTTACTGCCCAGTTTTTATAATTACATCCCATTTATTATTTCTCAAAGCTCATTTTCTTGTTAAGCCTAATGCATCCCTCCTAGTAAAGATTTGCAGCCCAGCGGGGTGGAGAATAACAACTTGACCTTGCCTGGGTATTCCTAAAAAAAGTATAGTTGGGCTAGCCATTTTCAGCTTGAAAAAAATAATATCTAGGCTGGATATCTGGCCTGGGCTAGATGGGCCATAGCCCGCCCAGCTAATACCTATAGCGATGTTTTCGTTGTTGTTCAGAGGGGAAAAATTAATATCTGGGCTAAACATCGAAAAACTCTGAAGTGCTCACACTTGAAAAACACAAATATTGCTCGAGCTGCTTGGTCCCAGCTGTTGGCCGCTTCTTGTGCAATTCTCTCGTTTATTGACTACTACATAGGTTGACAATGGTGTGGGACCGTGATGTTAGGAAACCAGGGGGAAGCAAAATAAATTACTCCAGCGAGCGCTTCCACCTCTGCCTCGTTGTCTCCCGAGGAAACCCCTTTCCTCCCTTTTTTTGCTCGGGCAAGGACCAATGCATGCAGCACGTCCATGCGGTTATTAGGCAAGAAATAAAAGTGCTTTGCATGCTATGAATTACGATGGCCTGCATGGGTAGCTAATAAGGCATCCTCTTAACTGTTGTGATTAAATGTTGTGTTTAGAAGAGAGAAATATTCTTCTTTTCCACCAATCTGCTTGCACCTAGGTCGTGATGCACCTTCTAATACGACTTATTCACCTAGACGGAGGGAGTATAGTTTTATACACACACACACACACACACACACACACACACACACATATATATATATATATAATAAGGAGACACTTGCGTATGTGAGGCTATGGACCTGGTGGGTCCCCATTGTCATCCTCTCCAAGTAAAGTCATCTCCTCGCCCGCGCGCGCTTTCCGCCCGAAACAGTCAGCGCCGCCCGTCCCGCTTCCCGGTGCAGGCGATTGATCCGCCTTCAAACGACACAAGTGACGGCCGTCCGTCCATCTGCCGCCCACATTAATGATACGCGGTTGCCGAGGCAGCTACTCCGGCGCCACACGTCCGTCCCTCCGCCCGCCCACCATTGCTATATAAACTGCTGCGCCGGCCATAGCCGCAGTCATCCGCATCCGTTCCCTTTCTCCTGTCCACACCACTACTGCCCACCATGGCTTCCTCGCGCTCCAGCGCTCTTCGGGACGGGCGGACGATGGACCACAAGGAGATGGCAGCCATTGCTGCCGACCGGCTGGCCGGTAGGCAGCCGGAGGATGATGACGTCCCAATGGAGAACATGGAAGTCGACGATCCGGCGCCAACCCCCTCCTCCGCGCCATCCTCGCCGGTGCATTGCACCATGACCATCGGTGAGGCCCGTGCCCAATATATGGACAGTGTGAGTCAGATGCGTCAGGAGCAGTTCCGGGAGGCGCAGGCCGACGCCGCCTACAACCACCATCTCCTCCAGGAGCACCTGCAGGCGGAGGAGCGGATCGCCACGGAGCGGGCGGAGTAGGAGGCGCTGCTCGACTCGTACCGCTCCGCCCGCAAGGGCCGCCTCTAGCGCTGGCGGTACCACATGCGGGTGGCCGAGGCTGCGGCCGCCTACAAAGAGGCTAGCAAAGAGGGCGATGAAGCGGGCGAGGCACTATTTGGCGAGAGCGAGGACAAGGCAGAGGACAATGCCGGCTCCGACGAGTCCCCGCTCTGCTAGCGTCGACGAGGCCCTGCTCCGCCGAGGCCTCGCGGCGGCAACAACGAGGCAGAGGACACCGCTGGCTCCGTCGAGGCCCCGCCCCGCCAACAACGAGGCAGAGGACATCGTCGGCTCAGCCGAGGCCCCACCCAGCCGGCAACGCGGGGGAGGATTTCCACTGCTCCACTGAGGCGCCGCCCGCTGGCAATGAGACAGAGGACATCGCCGGCTCCACTGAGGCCCCGCCCCTGCCAACGAGGCCGCGCCACACAGAAAACGAGGAAGAGTAGAACACGGTAGGTCGCCGCTGCTCGGGTCCAAGTAAGGCCACCGCTGCTACCCTCCTGTTGAAGCCAAGCTAGGCGGGTTGACCATTGACAGCCGGTTAGCTTCTTGGCGGCGACGTGGAGTCGGGGAGTTCTGCTGGAGAACAACGCTGCTTCTACTTAACTACTGGTGCAGTTGGCTGACTGACACGTGGGCCCAATAGGCCACATGTTAGTTACGCAACTGCACCTGCAGTTAAGTCACTGAAGCTTCTGTTCGGCTCAGCGGGACACAGGTGGGTAGCTTCGGTTAATTAATTATACCTCTAGCGCACCCCTTTTTAGTTGAAGAATGTATGAAATGTAATGAAATCTGGCATGTTTATATGAAATCCGACCATGTATGAATGAATTTATTTCGATTAGTTCGAATTCCTATATCACTGGCATTGGATGAACATGCAAAACAATACGTACTAGCATTATTCCCAGGGTGATCACCTCGTTTGCAGCAGTTTCACATGTACTCCCTCCGGTCCTTTCTAGTCTGCATACAAGTTTTGTCTGCAGTCAAAGTATCTCTACTTTGACCAATCTTATACAAAAAAGTATGCACTTTCACAATGTGCAAAGTAAAAAGGAACAGAAGGAGTACAAAGAGTTTGAGCAGCTTTTTAGCGTTTTTGTACATTGCAATCAAACACACAGGCCTGGCAATTCATAGAGAACATTCAAAACAATCGATGATTATGCATCTTAGCGACTCACATGTCAGAGGCAATATTTACTTCACAACTAAGGAGTAAAGAAAAAATTGATCGACGCTGCTGACAACAAAGGGCGTTCCATTCAAAAATATCAAACGCATGTCTTGCTAAAATCAATGAGCAAAATTTGACAAGGTTGTCCCATTCCAAAATATCAAATGCCTACGATTGTGGAATGGGAAGGGTTTGCCATTAGTTCGGACATTGACATGGCACCTCGTGCTAAATAAACCAGTTGTTCTTTTTGTGTAGTTCCACCAAAATCAACCAAATTCGCGCGTAGCTTGTATGATTTCGCCCTTATATGTTGCAATGCCTTGAACTTATCGACACCTCCTTTCTTGTGGTGGAAATGAATGATTCGATGTATTCATGAACATTTTGTGCAGTTCCCATTGAAATCAAGCTGAGCACCCCTGTTTGCACAAATACAAAAAAGTGATTAGTATAGAGCAAACTGCACTATGAATTGACAGTTTCAACAGGCACATACATGGTCCATGTAGAGCACACTTTTAGAAAAATGGAACTCACCAGAAAGAATCCTAGAACAACATTGTACTTGCGCATCACAGCAAAAAAATGGAGATTTTGTCAGTCCTTCTGAGCTGAAGTTAGTTTGGTCTTGTGGGAGTAATGTGACCACCCTTCAACTGCTCCTTTTGATGATAAGATAGACATGGCTTCTTCATCCTGGCATAATCGGAACTAGTCACTTCACGTACTCCACATTCTTCTTCAGAGGAAGATGATCATGTTGTGCAAAGACAAGAGGACTACTAAATGCTAGCATCACTGTTTGCTCGAAAAAAGGAAAGGAAATATTTAAAACAGCACAGATGAAGCACTTCTCAAGGACAATACCACTTTTTCATGACAGTATCTAAACAGTAGCACAACACCAATAGAGATGACAAAGCTCAATCATATGGATGAAATCTGTGGGCGAGTACCAACCTTTGTCAGGAGGCTTATTGTGTAGAGCATACAGATGAAGCATTTCTCCGGAACCATCTGTTGTTATCTACGGTGGTGGCCAAGCTTACTATATACTCCTCGATTAGTTTAATGTTTCCAACATCTTCTTGTGCAGTTCCACTAAAATATATGGTATCTTCAAAGAAGATCCCTGTTTGCACAAGTAGAGATAATTACATATTACATTAAGAGTGGCATTAAATCAGTGGCAAAACAATTGCTCGTTCCAGCCATAGCAATAAATTAAGATGCAAAACTATATCATTACTTGTGCCATCACAGTTCCAGTGCTTCATTACAGCACCGGGAGTTGATTTTTGTTTTTCTTCCCCTTGTTCTTCCCCTTCATCACTTGGTTCAATAACAAACAAGCTTCGCCTTCAATGTAAGATTTGGCATGTCAATTAGGGAGCACAAGTATAATACTAAACTTAATTTTCTGATGAAAGTGGCAAAATACAGGCCAACAGTTGTGAAATATCCTTATCTTACCTCAATGGGATATTACCGTGCACATACAGATTGGAAGTCTTGTCTCCATTTGTGCAGTTCACTAAAATCAAGCAACATTATCGTACAAGTAGCACAACATATGAATGCACACTACAGAATCATGTGAAAGAAGGCTAGTACTGACCTCTCATGATGCGGAATTCAAACAACTCACAAGAAGAAGATCTGAACCAAATTTGCCTTAACGGATACGAAGTAAGATCTCCTCTTGTGCAGTTCCACTAAGATCAAGCAATCAAGCAACGTTGTCGGTGTGACATTTTGGTTGAACTGCACAAAACACTCTTAAAACAAAAGTGTTTTGTGCAGTGCAACAAAAGGTCACAATGGCAACGAGGTGAAGCAGATAACCCTGTTTACACAAGGTGCAAAGGAAACAATTAGTGGTCAATAACGGTGGATGACATAGAAGCCAACAAAAAGAAGCATCTACCTTATCTAAATGGGAAAGAAAGCAAGATAGTAGAATTTCTCAAATGGTGGCATTGATTAATATTAACATAGAGATTATATTAACAATAAAATTCGTTAAACATGTAATTTGCTTTTAACTGTGGCATTGCATCAATTTTCCAGCGGCATTATTAGAGGGTGTTTGTTTACAGGGACATTTTGGTGTAGGGACTAAAAAAACTCCGTGTCAGTCCCATCTAAACCAAAGAGGAGGGACTTTTAGGGACTAAAAGTGGGCGTTTGGGACTAAAGAAAGAAGACACCGAGGGAGTCTTTTTGGGACTTTTTCCAACAGTTGCCCCTGCCACGCATCGCACCTTGTCTCTATTAGTTCATTACTAGGGGTAACATGGTATTTTAGCATGTCATTTAATAACCTCTAGTCCATGTTTAGTCCCTGGAACCTAGCAGGTAGGGACTAGGGAGTTTTTAACCAAACAGGGCCTTAGATTAACAACAGCTAATGAGTTGCACGGGATAGTGGACGCACAAGCACCATGTGCATCTACCGATGTACTATGGTCATGCATAGTCTGTTGCAACAAAGAAAAAACAACCAAGGAGCATATTTGTGTTGGTCCCAGTTTTGTTATCTTTAGACGCCTTTCCCTATGTGAGCGCATCAAATCTAGTCCTGCTCAAACTCTACAGCCTTGTCCCTTCCTTTCCTTTTTGAACTAGTACTTTCGCCCCTTCCTTTCCTTTTTGAACCACGTCCTAGATTTATGCGATACAACTTTCCCCACTACTTTCCCCCATTCCTTTCCTCTTTGAACCACGTCCTAGATTAATGCTATACAACTTTCCCCCTTAATTTCCTCTTTGAACCACGTCCTAGATTCATGCCATATACAACTTTTCCCACTACTTTCCCCCACTCCTTTCCTCTTTGAACCACGTCCTAGATTCATGGTATACATGCAGCTAGAGCAATGCATGTGGAGTAAGTAAATTATACCTTAAGGTTCTTGGGGCGTGGTTCGGTGGGCGACGGGACGGCGGCAAAGAAGAAGGGGTCGGAGGCCCTCCCGCGCCGCCGCTGGGTGGAAAGTGAACAGTTGCGCTGGTAGTCCCTCGCCGACGGCGACAATGTTAAGCCTCCTTCCCTTCCCGGCGGACGGATCCTGCCGGCTCTTTGAGCAGCAGTGAGGGGAGAGAGAGGCCAATGAAGTCTTGTTTAGATCTGGAGAGGGCGAGAGAGTGTGAAGAGAGCAACTACAAGCGCTGAGGCTCCAGCGGGAGAGTGCGAGAGAGTGTGAAGAGAGCAACTACAAGCGCCGAGGCTCCAACATGTATATATATACTGGAGAGAGAGTGTGAAGCGTGCAAACCCTAGAAAACATTTTGACCAGTCAAAGAATCCTCCTGGCACAAATTATGCTCAAGTGTAGTTATCGAACCCGAGACATCAAGTTTGATGAGCGAATAGGCTAACCAGCTACACAACCCTCCCGTTATGTTCAACGAGAGGGAAATAACCTTTTATACATTCCTGCATTCGTGTGACAAGCATGCCGTGTTTTTTTTGTGTGTGGGAGTCATTGGGATTTCAATCATAACCGTGTCATGTGGCTTTGGTGGTAAGACTATCCACAGTGGTGCAGAAATCACCTTACCTCTCTCCACGTAGTACGTTGGGTCCCACCAGTCAGAGGGTGAAACAAACAAATTAATAAGAAAAATTAAAAGCGCCAGCGGTGTATCTTACCTCACACATCTCACTACTGCCCGGGAACACTGTCCAATTGATCCCTTTGTTCACTCACGTACTATTTTAAGCGAATCCTTATTATAACATGCACACAAATTTTGGGCACCTGTATTCGACTTAAGTCAGTGTGCCACCGTATCTCGTATACTTACTACTCCCTCCGTCTAGGTGTAATAAGTCACGTTAGAAGGTGCAACGAGACCAAGGTGCGTGCATGTGCGTGTGCGTGTGTGTGTGTGTGTGTGTGTGTGTGTGTGTTTAACACCATGTGTGTGTTAGAGAGAGTGACAGATCGACCTACTCCTACAGAGAGATGTTGCGTAGTGTACGATTTTAGCCGTGAGAGTCGGTGCATCCTCTCGTTTCCGGGCGTGTCCGGTAGGGACATGCGGACAGCTGCCACGCCCGCTCCTGACCAGCCTGGCCCACCCAAAGCCCCTCTATCACGCGCGCGCTTCCCGCCCAAAACGGTCAGCACCGCTCCAAAGAATCGGTGCCACATTCATGCCCGGGCAGAGCGGACGCGACCTCTCACTTGCGCAAGAGTGATGGTTGCTTCGTCCGTCCAACTTACTGCTGGGTCTATGTGATTTGACGGCTCATTGGTCTTTATTACTGAGGTGGTAGGACTGCTGGATGTCCCACGCTTTTGGCGAAAGGAGGTATACTACTACTCCCTCCGTCCAGAATTACTTGTCGAGGAAATGAATAAAATTAGATGTATCTAGAACTAAAATATATCTAGATACATCCATTTCTCCGACAAGTATTTCCGGATGGAGGGAGTACTAGATTACAATTTTCTCCATTCTTACAGCGGAGGCGTGCAAGAGCAGTGAAAACACGCAGGCTCAATGATTACATGGCCCACCTCACACTATCACCGTGCGACACCTAACTCTTTACATAGTACTCCCTCCATTCCTAAATATTACTACTAGATGAGTCCCCGCGTGTTGGCGCAGAACAACGGTATATCTCTCTGCGCAAAATTATCAATTTCATAGAACAAAAAAAACTCTATAACCGCATGACAAATGTGGTAGCCAAACTAAATAAACTCCCATCATCATTTAGATCATCCCACGTAAGGAAAAAAGATCAGCCAACTCCTACTGCATAATGGGATTATATTTTTCTTTTTGACATGTTAATGGGACTTAAAAGCTCACTTACATGCATGCTACCGGTGCATGCTTGCATGCAGACATGTTGATGTGATTTAAAACCCACTCACATGCATGTGGCACGGTATTTCTGCATGCTTGCATGTGGCTTAGCGCGGAGCCTCTCAACGTCTAGATCAGAAGGCTATTATGGACTGATTTACTTCATCTAACGGCTACATCAATTTTGATGACGTGGCTCAAGGAGAGGATAGAGAATTCCTAGTAGTGGGGGCTAGCTATTACTAGTAGATAGTAAGTCTTTGTAGAGATTCCACTACATACGGAACAAAATGAATGAATCTACACTTAAAATGCATCTATATACATCCGCATGTGGTTCATGGTGAAATCTCTACAAAGACTTATATTTAGGAACGGAGGAAGTACTATTATAGTACGTACTGTAATTTATCAGCAAGATAAATTTGTACAATACTATGAAGCTTCCAGCTTCTGTTACATGTATCTTGCGTCCAAGGTTGCCCGTTGCAACATTTCATCAAATACAAAGGAGACTAACATGCATGCTATTGCATCTCAATGATTGACAGATCGTAGCAAATATGTACTCCCTCCGTTCCAAAATAAGTGTCTCAACTTTGTGCAAACTTTAGTACAAAGTTGTACTACTACTAAAGTTGACACTTATTTTGGAACAGAGGCAGCTAAAGAAAAAAATGATCCATGCAGTCCCTAGCCCTTGAACCGTGAACCCTGACCATGCTTCAATTTGCTGGCAACGTTCGAGCTTCCTAATAAATGAAGTTTGCAACCTTTTGACCATCGGATCATTTTGTGCAGCTTCACCAAAATCGAGATGAGCATCCCTGTGGCAAAGAAATTGAAGAAGCGTGATTAGAATAAGATTACTGGGACTAGTTGATGAGACATAAACTCATCACAAATACAGTACGTAGAAGCCAGTAGAGGTATGTGCGGGGCAAAGAAGTAGAGAAATATCCACAGGGAGTGATGTGGGCAGCTGGAGCAGTGGTGCAAGCCGGCTGTAAAGGGAGTTGTACCTGAGGGACGTAGCTCAACCTTGAGGAGGGCGGCGGGAGGCGGCAACTGCCCACGTCGCGGCAGTGAGCAAGGGACGAAGGCAACCTCACCGGCTTTGTGAGAGAGAACGGCGGGGACCCCTGATCGGGACGTGCCGACAGTGGGTTTTCGCCGTCGGCGACGGCCACCGCATCTACACTAAGCATCCACCCCTTCCCCAAGCGGACGTGATCCGCCGGGATGTTAGAGATGTGGCCACAGTCGTTTTGTGCGAGAGAGTGTGAAGAGAGCAACCCCAGCAAGCAACCGTGTAGGCTGGCCCGTCCTGACTATGTATATAGTGGAGCGGTTTCCTTTTCTCTCCATATGAACCTATCATATTGCGTACGTGCCACTGAAGAAAAAAACTTTATTTATAAATGACGCGGCACCTACTACTCGTTCTCCTATAACCTTGCGCTTGGCATCTCCAAAATATTAACCTTGCGATTGGCTCTTCGCCTCTTCGGGAAGTCGAGCAATAATGGTAGTGCAGTATATATCGTTCTGGCTATATGAGACCGAATGAATTGCTGCACGTCCACCACGTGGGCGAGGGTCGAGGGGCGAGGGAGAGTGCTACATACGGAGCAAAATGAGTGAATCTACACTCTAAAATACGTCTATATACATCAGTGTTTGGAGTATGTACTAGTAGTTCATATTGAAATCTACTAAAGGACATATATATTCCAAACAATATGATATAATCTCTATAACCAAGGTAGTAGGGACGAGGAGTAAACGGAGGGAGTAGTAAATTTTTCTCCTCGTCCTGCGAGCCACCGCGCGCATGGGCGAGGGAGCGGGCGTAAGGCGGAGCAAGCTTCACCTCATCCTGCGAGCCACCGCGCCCGTGGGCGGGGGAGACGGCGTACTAAGCAAGCTTCTCCTCGTTCTGCGAGTTGACGGGACACATCAAAAGTACTCCAGTGTATAGAGCCTTGCCTCTAAGGTAGGCCCCACATGGTTTGCCTCTTTTTTTAACATAACACGTCAAGTCGCAATTTGTTTGTTCACCCGTGGTAGACGATCCTCCCTCCACCAAGTGGACAACCAGTACACGTGCCAAATTACCACGTGGGCTGCCTTTTTCGTACAGAAATGAGCTCCACCGTGTACCCGCGCGGGTGTGGTTGGGAAAGAGACGGGAGTACGTGCGCCGTGCATGCACCTCTTCTCTTCGTGCACGTCCCCCACCTACGTGGGTGTGTGTGAGAGATACAAACCGCGTTCGTGAGTGTTTTTTGTTTTGGGGTGGGGGTGGGGTGGGGGTTGATTTCGTGAATTATTTGTGGGAATATGTGTCGATGACATCTCAAACAAAATTTTGCATGCAATGTGTGTGAAATGGAGGCCTATCCATATCATACATAGAGGGTCGGGCAATCCACGAGAAGAGAGGGAGGGGTCATAGCTATCGATAGAGTCGAAGAGAGGATCAAGTGGGTGGGTGCGAGATCGATGAAGAGAGCCATCGAAATTGTGTGTGTGTGCAAGTCAAAGATATAGGGCGACTGGCCTACCGGAACGTTAGAGGGCACATGTCAAGTTTGTGTGTGGCAGGGAGACATGACTAGAGCGCTCGATGTATCGGTGTGTGTGGGGGGAGGGGGTGGGGGAGGGGTAGGCAGAGGCCTAACTATAGAGGTAGAACGACTCGTATATGTGTTGAGAAGGAGAGACCCAGCTATGTCTTGAGGGAGATCGGTCGACATCCATACATAACTGAAGGACGGGAAATATGATGGGACAGAGAGAGAGAGAGAGAGAGGAGGAGAGGGAGGGAGAGGGGTAGAGTGCTGGATGGGTGATGGAGTTGCTTCTCGAAGATGGTGGGAGAGGCCTACTAGACAAACTGAGGGTGGAACTGCAATGTTATCAATAAGAGTGGGGATGTGTTTCTGTGTGCCTGTGCGTGATAGATCTGTCGGGACACATCCATGGATGATGAAGGGGAACCATGTGTTTGGTAAGCAAACCTAACTAGATCGGTAGATCAATTGTTGTTTGTCGGAGGAAGGGAGAGACACAACTAATGAGGTAGATCGATTGACGTGTGGGTAAAAACGAGTTATAAGGACCTAGCTAGCTATATGTATAGCGAGAGATCGGTCGGTGTACGTCCATTTGTTAGAGGCAAATAAGGCCCAGCGAGACGGATAGACAGAGAGAATGGAGCTAGGAGGTGGTGCGAGAGGCCCAACTACTAGCTAGATAGGGGGAGGAGTGTGCGGTTGTGAGATCGATGAAAAGAGGGGCGAGAGTTTACACGTGTGTCTGACCGTATGAGAGACACGAGGCAAGGACACATAAAGGAGGAGATTGAAGGTGTGTGTGTATGTTGTAGGCAGGCATCGCTGGAGAGGTTTATCGATCGGTGTGTGTCGGAAAGGAGTTGTGGAGACTCTGGGAGAACGACCTAAAGAAAAAAATGAATGTGCCCGGTGGATAGAATGCCGAGGGAGGGGGAGGGCGAGGAGGGCGTGTGCATGCACGAGAGAAAGTTAGTGGTAGCTACAAAGGTTAGAGGATTGTGTGGGTGTAAGAGACTAACAAAGATCATAATTTGATATGAAAGCGGATTCATATATTTGAATAGGAGATCATAGTGTTTTAAACATTGCATGCATGAATATAGCGGTGATACACGTGCTGTGCACATGTTATACCATAATGTGATAATGCATGGCGTTTGCAACTCACAGCTAAATGCCGAACAATCTAAACCATACTATACATCAAACAATCTCACATTTTATTTGAATTTGTGATAATGTGTGGCGTTTGCAGCTTACAACTAAATATCGAACAATCTAAACAATACTATATATCGAACATTCTCACATTTTATTTGAATTTGTGGTAATGTGTGGTGTTTGCAACTCACATCTAAATACTTGTAGGCGTAGGGGGCGGGGCACCATACATAATGTGATAAACACATTATACATATGAGACATGGTTTAGATTATGAAGATCTAGCTAGAGCTAGAAATGTAATGTGATTTGAAATCAAAATAAAGTGGATTCAAAAAATCTAGTTCGAGTTCATATAGTACACATAGTTCATATGTAACTCGAGACTAATCATGTGGTGTGCTGTGAAGATAATACACAAACGATGGTTTAACTTGACAATAATGATGATTGTAGATCTTATTAAAACAGAGAAACGAATTCAAATGCTTTGACTTCACAACAATCATTACTGTAGATCTTATTCAAATAGAGAAACGAATTCAAATTTAGTTCATATTGAAGCGGTAGTATATACGTTTGGAATGCACTAAAACGTTCATTTGAGTAGTAGGTTGCATGCATTATACACGTAGCGAAATATTTTAATTGAACATAACATGAATTCAAAGTTTTGAATGACATTTGTAGTGCGCATTGATTTGGTACAGTACACGTTAGGCTTGTCCGGAAATTTCAACCCGCGCCTTGTTAGCCCGAAATATTTAAGATATATCTTTGTCTCGTTGTGCTCCGACAACTCCCTCCATCTCAACCCGCGCCTTGCTATTCCGAAATTACAACGCGCGCGAAAACTCCCACCTCCTGTGAAATCCCGACACGCGAAATGCCCGTGGTACCCCTGAACCGAAAGAACCGCCTCAAATCGGTGGGGGTACTTTCGTAACTTACCCCACATTTCGGACAAGCGCGTCTCTAAGCCATGGTTCCCCACTGCCATCCCATCCGCCCACCCATTCGTACACCGAGGCCGCGAAAACCCGCGACGAAACCCCACACCCTGCTCCGTCCGCCACCCAGCCGGAGCCTCTTCCCCGACGACGTCGTCCACAGCAACACCTCGACGTCCCTCATCCACCGTACCGGATGAGGATCCGTCGTCGATCTCATCGTCCCGCCGGTTCAGCCACCCCGTCCTCCACCTCCAAGGAGCTGCCCCGACGTTCCCCTCGTCTTTCGCGCCACCTCCATTCCCACACCGCCGTCTTCACCTGCACCACCGGAAGAGCATCATCATCACCGTTTCCTCGGATGAAGCTGCGGCCTAATCGGCGCCACCAAAGAGGTTGTACACTAATCGCCGCATTTTCTTCTTGATTCGATCTCACGGTGCTGCCGGCGCTCGGTCCCGAGCCGACACGGCGCGGCTCCATCCACGGCGGCGTCGCCGGCCACTTCCTCCACGGCGTCGCTCCCTCGGCGGCGACGTCCACATCAGTAGGAGCTGCTGCTGCTTTAGCTCTCGCTCGCGCTGCTGCTCTGCTCTTGCTCTCGGTCCCCTGCCTGGTCTGCTCTTGCTATTGCTCTTGCTCGCGCTGCTGCTCTCGCTCTTGCTCTTGCTTGCGATGCTGCTCCGATTTAGCTACACTTCAGTCGACTGAATCGACTTTTGGGTCAGTCGATTTTCAGGGGGTGGGGGGCTCGCCGGGGTGAAGGAAGAACCAGCCGCAGCGGGGAGGGGGCTCGCCGGAGAGGTACCCCACTATCTATCTTAGGGTTCAGGATGGGGGCGGTGGTCGCCGGCGGTGGCGGGGCGTTGGCGGGGCGGTGGCGTGGGGATCGCCGGAGAAAAAGCTCGGCACGGGGGGGCCTAGAGGGATGGCCGGGGCGGCGGCGGACCGGCGGTGGGGAGTGTTTTCGGGGCGGGCGGGGCGGCGCACCGCCGGCCGCGGGCGGCGGGGGGCTGCTGTTTGGCCGGTGGTGGCTGGCGGCTCAGGGGGTGGAGGTTGAAGATGAACCGCAGGCCCTTGATTTCGTATCCAACGGCTGCAAAATCGACTGACCAGAGATGAAAAAGTCAGTCGACCGACGTGTAGCCTCACCTTGCTAGTGCGTTCAGTTTCGACAGCAAAATTCAGTTTCGACAGCAAAATTCAGTTTCGACAGTTAAGTTCAGTTTCGACAGTTAAGTTCAGAGATGAGCGGCTGATGTATTTTACATCTAGCACTTTGTGGTTATGTATTTTACGTCATGTATTGGAGATGCTATTAGAATTCCACTCAGGTTAACGTTGTTCGTTGTCTCTCTTGTCCTGCTTCAGCCTCGGCGTCGTACAACTCACCGGAGCTGCTCCAACGACGAAACCCTCCATCACAGCGGAGCAGTACCTCGGGCTCCATCTCCAGACGCCTAAGATCTTCTTCCCCTCCTCCGACAGCAAAGTCAGCCGGAGCATCCTCACCGGCCAACCCAATCACGCTGAGATCGACATGGCTTCGCCAAAGAGGTTGTACACTTGTTGCATCTCTTTTTTACTCTACATGTTATATATATTGTCCACTGAGCACACGGATTTGTTCCTTTAGTGTCTCCTTGAAAGAAAAAACGTAGGAATTTTAATTTTCACTTGTCCTCCTTTTCAAATTCCTATTCATGAAGCACAAGACTAAGAGATAGTAGCATAATAGCATTATAACCGTACATTTTCTTGTGGTTTGACTTAATCTCACCATGCTTCTTTGCATCCTGTGATCTTCCAATTGTTGTGAATCAAACACCCAGATTGGCAGAAATCCTGTGTTTTTAAATTCTCTGTTTTGCACGTGCATTCCTATCCTATTCCTGTCTATTTCCTATCCCTGCATTGTTGGAATCCTCCAATTCAAACGAGCCCTTACAGAATTACTTCTCTTACAGATAGTTGTCAAAGAAAACCTTGCGTGGTTTGTCCCGCTCCTGCTGCGCCGTCGTCCACCCCAGCTCAGCTGCTCCAACGACAGAAGGGTCCAGCACAGCAGGGATCCGGCCTCCAGACTGTCTTTCGCCGCCTCAGATCTTCTTCCCCGCCGCTGGCAGCCATGAAAACTGCATTACCATCATCAACCGAGCAGATGACCTCGAGGACTACACGGGTCCGCAAGAGAGGTCGCACTCTTTCGTGTCTGCTTACGTTATGCATCGCTTAATATTACATGCTACTTTATCGTCCTGTTCACCGATTAGACTCTGAGTCAGCTCCAAACTAATGGTCAAACTTGAGTTTTTAAATGGTTGTGGGGTACATATCGGGGCCGCTATCAATAGTATCTATCTACTATCTGGTTAATCTCCGGTGTCTACTATGAGTTTCATGTTGGGTGGGAAACAAACAGTAAAGAAGCCATTATCTGTATTTTTTAACTGAAGCCATTATCTGCCTGCTATTATTGGTTTTGGGTCTATCCACAGGTTGCTACCATCACTCTGGATTTCTGCATGCACTCCTTACATAATCTCACTATGTTTTATTCCTATGCATGACAGTTATTGTAAACAATGGAACTGAACATGTAGAGCAAAAGAGACGAGCCTTGCGTGGCAATAAAATTTCATGCAGACGTCGCTCCATGGTAGGCGCAAAGGCAGCCCCCCTCCACGCATTTCGGATTGTAATCGAGAGGAAGATATCTGTTCTGAGGGGGATTCAGAAGGAGAAGACAACTCCTATTTACCCCCTGAGGTCTTCGCTCTAACTTGGCATGCTGATGTTGGTTATATCATGCATATGGTGTCTTGCATTGCTTACTTTATACATCAAATATGTCATCTGCTTAGTTTAGACATCCTTTGTGCGAATGCCATCTGTTTAGTTTATTCATCGTTTATGTGAATTATGCAACGCCATCTTGTTTAGCCAGGCATCATATATGTGAATTTTGCAATGCCATCCTGCTTAGCCAGTCATCTTATATGTAAATTATATCAGGCCATCCTTTTTTTCGTTACATATTACATTTGTCAACAATGTTAGTACATTCAACTGCTCTTCGTGTGCATCAGCCATTTGACACGGTGATGGCAAATTCTGGAGTGAAAACAAGGTCTTCAGAGCAGACTATGCTATCTGACGAAGCGCATATCTCGCTGGTTACGGATAGCTCCTCAGAGGAGGATTCAGAGACAGATGACCAGTCCTATTCCCCCCCCCGAGGTGTATGCTCTAACTTGGCAGGGTTATGTTGCTCATATCGTGCGTATGGTGTCTCGCATTGCTATGTCATTTGATTAGTTTAGACATGCTTTGTGTGAATGCCACCTGTTCAGTGTCTAATTACCATATATGTGAATTATGCATTGCCATCTTGTTGCAAGACATTATATATGTGAATTATACAATGCTATCTTGTTGCAAAGGCATTATATATGTGAATTATGCAATGCCATGCTGTTTAGCCAATCATCATGTATGTGAATTATATCATGCTATCATTTTTTTGTATTACGTGTTCCATTTGTCGACAACGTTTGTATATTCAACTACTCTTCCTGTGCATCAGCCATTTGAAGCGGTGATGGAAGTATCTGGAGTGAAAACAAGGTATTCAGAGCAGACAATGCTACCTGCTGAAGCAGACATCTTGCTGGTTACAGAGAGCTCCTCAGAGGAGGATTCAGAGACTGATGACCAGTCCTATTTCCCCCCTGAGGTCTATGCTCAAACTTGGCAGGGTTATATTACCCATGTCATGCATGTTGTCTTGCATTGCTTAGTTTTTACATCATATATGGATTGCCATCTGCTTACTTGCTTACTATATAAATCATATATTTGAATTATATCATGCCATCATGTTTACATAGTACATACACATCATCTATCTGAATTATGGCATGGCAACCCATTTAATAAAGACATCATATAGTTATATCATCTCATCCTGTTTAGTGTTTACAGTCATCATATTTTGAATTATGGCATTCTATCCGTGAATGTATGTGAATTATGGCATGCCAACCTATTTAATAAACACATTATATAGTTATGTCATGTCATCCTGTTTACATAGTCTCATATTTTGAACTATGTCTTTCCATCTTTTTTAGTTAGCCATCATAATGTGAAATTGTGTCATGCTATCCTGTTTAGTTAGCCATCATATATGTGAAATTGTGTCATGCTATCCTGTTTGGTTAGACAACATAAATATGAATTATTTCATGCCCTCTTTTATTCCCCACTATCCATTGCACCTGTCTATCATACAATGTCTATACTTTCAATTACTTTTCTTGTTTATCAGCCATTTGAATTGGAGAGCGTGATGGCAGTATCTAAGGGAGTAACAACACGGTCTTCAGAAAAGATAGTGCTACCAGTTGATGCAGATAGAACCACGGTTGTACTTGCCCAAGGACCAGATCCACCACACATAACCCAGACTCTCGCAGATTGTACCCCTACCCAGTTGGACAGAGAACCAGCTACACCCCTTCTAACCCCAACCCCGGCAGATAGTAACCCAGTTCCAGTTGACACAGCACCGTCTCCACCACAGAGCACCCAAACACGAGCAGTTAGTAAGGGAACTGCAGTGCCCAAAGCACGAGGACCACCACTCCGAATCCCAACTCAACGCTTAAAGGAGAAGAAGATTTGTTCTCAGGTCAGGTTCTGTAGCTATGGTTCATACTCCTTTGCTCTTGCATTACTGTATTTACTCATACCAACTATTTTCAAATTTGAAGGATGGAATTGAAACTCCAATGGCGCAACAGGTATGTTTTAAACCTGTTTCTTTAACTGGTTTGCTGTTGTAACCTGCTCTATGTTGATTTCAGTTTCAATTGAATAAACAGTTATGTTCTCATGTCATGCACATTACAAGTGTTGTTATTGCTCTATAGTTACCCACACTTATATTCTGTCTATTCTGCTTTGTCTTGAACAAATATTATTTGAACTGTGTCTCTATCTTGATTTGGCAACAAAAACTAGAATGATATAGACCATAAAGTGACCATGGTACATAGATATATGTTTGTTTCATGCTGTTATCCTGTCCACTTTACTACTGAACTCATTTACCAAAATGAGTTTCATATACAACATGGTAAACATGTGATGTGTCTGCTTGTTTCTCTTTTAGAATGCGGACAAAATATTGGAGAACAGTACCGCGTTATCCAATGGTAAAGGAAGTAATGCAGATAAGGTTCAAGATAGTGAGACATCCCTGTTGGTCTCCAAGAAAGCTGATAAAAACTATCTTGACGACAGTGAGGGAACCCAAAAGTCCTGTCTTGATGTAGTGTTCGAGTTACTGGCCACTACTGCTGGCACAAGCTCTTCGAACTCGCTGCCTGAATCAGTTCGTCTTCTTGAGTCTCAACTTCAAGTTGAAAGACATCGATAAGATGTGCGGCGACAGGAAGCTGAAGGACAGAGGAAGTCCCTGCAGAATTCAGATGCATATTTTCTGGTGCAACAGCAAGCGCTGGAGGATTTAAGCGCCAAACAAGAGAAAGTTAATAAGCTTGCTAAGCATCTTGCCAGCATTATGGGTACCCAGGATATTGTTTCTTGAGATCTTCTGAAGTGGTTTCAGTTCTGGATTTGTTTTGCTGCGGCGTTTATTTGCGCTGGTCGCCAACTTTGACAACCAGTGTATATGATATGCTGCTTTGTTCCCTATATTTGCAATGGTGGCGAACTTTGATGCCTAGTGGATGTAATATGTGTAATAGCCGTGATAGCCTAGCGTTAGTTGCTTGCTTATTTATTTCCTTGTTGTCTTGTTTATTTGTTTGCTTGTAGTCATTGCAGTTCTTTTTCCGCGGTTAGCTAGTGGCTGCAATAACCTATTTTTTAAAACTAGGCCACAATAACCATGGGCTAATATTTACTGTAGTGACACTGGGCCTCCTATTGGCCGTAGAAACAGTGGGCCTTCTACGGGCCATAGAAACAATGGGCCTTCTACGGGCCGTAGAAACAATGGGCCTTCTGCGGGTCGTATCATCAATGGGCCTTATACGGGCCGTATGATCGATTGGCCAAACATGGGCCAAACAGACCGCATTATGGCCATAAACGGGCTAGAGTTGGAATCGTCCGTTCATGGGCTGACCATAACGGGCCATCGTTAATAGGCCGTATTTGATGACGCTATGAAAACGGCCCAACGTATTAACGGACCACAAACGGGCCGACTGTAACCACGGGCTGAATTTGGCCCACAAGCAGAAAATTACAGTAACGGGCCGTAAGTAAACGAATGCTGGAAATGAGCCCAAGAATAAATGGGCTCTGAGAAGGCCGAAAGATAACATGGGCTGGAAATGGCCCAACGGAATAACGGGCCGTTAATGGGTATAAAGTGATACACTGTTCATTACGGGCCAGTTTCACCACGGGCCATTAATGGGTGTAAAGTGATACACTGTTCATTACGGGCCAGTTTCACCACGGGCCGTTAATAGGCCAAGAGTTACATAGGGCCTCATATGGGCCGAAAGACGTCATGGGCCATACATGGGCCAGAAGTGAAAACGGGCTGGAATCATATTGGATGGCCCAGATGACGCTACTGGGCCTAATTCGGATAGGGCGTAACGGGCCTTGGGTTAGCGGGCTGTAAATGGGCTATATGCGAACAGGCCGTTAACAGGCTTTCCATGGGCCGGCCCGCCACCTTTTGACCAAGTCAAACGGGCCGGCCTTTTCACAGGAATGGGCCTCTGTTGGGCCGTGCCACGTGTCGACGTATCATAGGCGCCTTCTGTCCAATGAGTGGATGACATCTGTCCCAACGATGAGCCGACACGTGTTTCCTCCAGCCAATGATGATTTTACACGTGGAAAATCCCCATTGGTCGGGGCTGTTAACGGGTTATCGGATCCAAAACCCGACCCGATAGCTTAACGGTGTTCCGTTACGGTGGATGCCACGTGTCGGTCACCCTTGACGAAAGCACTTCTGTGACGCGCGATTTATCGTCATGGAAGTGGACACTTCCGTGATGATAATTTTGGTAATGTCATGGAACACTTCTACGACAGCACAGGTATGACTATCTTGATTCTGTCATAAATTTTTCATGGATGTACATGCATGACAAAAAATGCGACCTACTATGACAAACACGTATCATCACGGAAGTGTATTTTTTTTGTAGTGTATAACTCAGGAGCTCAGCAGAAACCTCGTCTAACCCCGAACTCGGGAGGACTTGTTCATAACCATGGAGGTCATAATCACACCGGAGGAAGTTCGCATAACCACAATGGTTCTAAGAATGGGACTGGGAACGGAACAAGCAACAATCAGAACCGCTACAATCCAGCCACACCCGCCAAGAGAGATCTAAGTCACATTACTTGCTGTAAGTGCGGGAAGACTGGACACTATGCCACGGAGTGCCCTGAAGTGAAGAATGGAAACGGCAATGGGAGTGCTGGGAAGAAGCCCAACCCATTCAACAAAGGACAAGTGAACCACGTTAATGTGGAGGAGGTTGAAGAGCAGCCAGACGCGGTTATCGGTAAGTTTTGGTTAAGTCTTTTACCGCCCTTGTTCTTTTTGACACTGGTGCATCGCATTCATACATATCAAGGGGATTCGTGGATAAGTTTAAACTACCAACCCAAACCCTTAGGACCCCTCTGTTAGTGAGTTCACCTGGAGCAGAGTATATGGCTAGTCGATGGTGCGACCAGATACCCCTAACCATTGGTAGCCATGTTTTCCCGTCAGACCTAATAATTTTGGAGTCAAAAGGATTGGATGTGATATTAGGCATGGACTGGATGTCAAAGTATGGAGGAAGCATTGACTGTGCTAGTAAGTCGATTTATCTCACCACCCCGGAGGGAAAAAGGATTAAGTATGTATCTAGGCATGCGCCTAGGAGGAGCCAAGTAAATACCCTCACGGGAGTTGTTCAGGAGGAAGTGCCCGTAGTGAAGGATTACCCGGATGTTTTTCCAGAGGAGTTACCAGGCATGCCACCGGATCGTGACATCAAGTTTTTGATAGAGCTATTGCCAGGTACAGGGCCAATATCAAAGAGACCCTACCGGATGCCCGCAAATGATCTGGAGGAGATTAAGAAGCAGATCAAGGAGTTATTGGAGAAGGGTTACATTCGACGGAGTTCATCACCATGGGGAGCCCCAGTGCTTTTGGTTGAGAAGAAGGATAAGTCTCTAAGAATGGTTGTTGATTATCGTGCGTTAAATGAGGTGACAATCAAGAACAAATACCCATTGCCGATGATCAATGATTTGTTTGACCAACTGCAAGGAGCTAAGGTGTTTTCAAAGATTGATCTGCGATCAGGGTATCATCAGCTGAAGATTCGAGAGAAGGATATACCAAAGACAACATTCACCACACGGTACGGGTTGTATGAATATACGGTCATGTCATTTGGACTGACTAACGCCCCTGCCTATTTCATGAGCATGATGAACAAAGTGTTCATGGAATATTTGGATAAGCTTGTTGTGGTGTTCATTGATGATATAATGGTATACTCGAAGAATGAGGAGGAGCACGAAGAGCATTTGCGTTTAGTTCTCGAGAAACTCAGGGAACACCAGTTGTATGCCAAGTTCAGCAAATGTGAGTTTTGGTTGAAGGAATTCGGATTCCTTGGACATGTTATATCAGGAGAAGGTATAGCAGTAGATCCCACCACGGTTCAGTTAGTCACTGAATGGTTGGCACCCACTTCAGTTAGCGAGATCCGCAGTTTTCTTGGACTCGCAGGATACTATCGAAGATTCATTGAGAATTTTTCCAAGATTGCAAAGCCAATGACGGAGTTATTGAAGAAGGATACCAAATTTAAATGGACGGAAGAACATGAGGCAAGTTTTCAGGAGTTAAAGGAACATTTCACTACAGTCCCAGTGCTGATTCTGTCGGATATCCGCAAGGATTTCCAAGTGTATTGTGACGCCTCCCGCCTAGGACTTGGAAGTGTGCTTATGCAGGACGGAAGAGTTGTTTCGTATGCCTCACGATAACTAAAACCGCACGAATCGAATTATGCCACGCATGATTTGGAGTTAGCAGCAGTAGTGCATGCGCTCAAGACTTGGAGACATTACCTTATTGGAAATTGTTGTGATGTGTACATGGATCATAAGAGTTTGAAGTACATTTTCACACAGAAGGAGCTGAACCTTAGGCAGCGGAGATGGTTGGAGCTTATAAAGGATTATGACATGAAGTTGCACTATCATCCAGGAAAGGCCAATGTCGTAGCAGACGCCTTGAGTCGAAAGAGTTATGCTAACACCCTAGTGACCACGGGATTGCCAAAGGAGTTAGCAGAGGATCTCAGGGAACTTCGATTGGAGATTGTTCCTAGAGGTTTTGTTGCAACAATGGAAGTTCAGTCTACATTGTTAGGAAAGATTCGGGAAGCTCAGAAGGATGACAAAGAGATTGCCGAGATAAAAGAAAGAATGAGCAAAGGAAAGGCCAAATGTTTTCGTGAGGATGAGCACGACACCTTATGGTTTGAGGACCGTGTTTATGTGCCCAATAACATAGAGATCAGGAAGTTAATACTTCAGGGGGCTCATGACTCACCATACTCGATACACCCCGGAAACACCAAGATGTATTTGGATTTGAAGGAACGTTCTGGTGGACTGGTATGAAGAAGGATATTGCCGAGTATGTAGCCGTATGTGATGTATGTTAGAGAGTGAAGGCAGAACATCAAAAGCCAGCAGGATTGTTACAGCCTATGCCGATACCCGAATGGAAGTGGGATAAACTTGGCATGGATTTCATCACTGGATTGCCCAGGACCAAATCAGGATATGATTCTATATGGGTAGTAGTTGATCACTTGACCAAAGTGGCTCACTTTATCCCAGTGAAAACAACCTATACAAGTGCGAAGTTGGCCAAGATATACATGACCAGGATCGTATGTCTGCATGGAGTTCCGAGGACCATAGTATCAGATAGAGGAACACAGTTTACCTCAAATTTTGGCATCAACTGCACCAAACTTTGGGAACGAGATTGGAGTTCAATACAGCATTTCACCCGCAGACGGATGGACAGACCGAGAGAGTCAACCAGATTTTGGAGGACATGTTGAGGGCTTGTGCGCTGGATTATGGATCTAGTTGGGGTGACAATTTGCCCTACGCAGAGTTCTCATACAACAATAGCTACCAAGCCAGTTTGAAGATGGCACCGTTCGAAGCCCTGTATGGACGAAGGTGCAGAACACTGTTGATGTGGGATGAAGTTGGAGACCGAAAGTTGTTTGGACCAGACTTGATCAAGGAGTCTGAAGAGAAAGTTAAGCTAATCCGAGATAGACTGAAGGTAGCTCAGTCTAGGCAGAAGAGTTATGCAGATTCAAAACGCAAGGAGGTAACCTATGAAATTGGAGACAGAGCATATCTGCGAGTGTCACCCTTGCGAGGAGTGAAACATTTTGGAGTCAAGGGAAAGTTAGCCCCGAGATTTGTAGGACCGTATCGTGTTTTGGAACGTATGGGAGAAGTTGCCTACAAGTTGGAGTTACCTGAAGGACTGTCAGGAATTCATGATGTGTTTCATGTTTCACAGTTGAAGAAGTGTCATGCTGAGATGGCTGATATACCGTTAAGAGATACAGTACCCTTGGAGGCGATTCAGTTGGACAGTGATCTGACCTATGAGGAGAAGCCAGTCAGGATTCTTGAATTTGCCAGCCGAGTCACCCGCGGCAAGGTTATCAAGTTTTGCAAAGTTCGGTGGAGCCACCATACCGAGGATGAAGCCACCTGGGAACGAGAGGATGATCTTTGCAAAGACCACCCACACCTATTTTCTAGCCAACCCGAATCTCGAGGGCGAGATTCATCTTAAGGGGGGTAGGTTTGTAACATCCCAAATTTTCAATTTGGAATGTTATACATAGATCATTCATGCATATCATATTTTATTGCATTTCTTTTCGCGATCCTCGAAATCCTAAGCAACTCAAGGACCCTCGGAGAGAGTTGGGGATTTCATTGTTTTCATATTTGAATTTTATCAAATATTGAAACGAGGATTATTGGTTATAATTATTTTTCTCTCCAAAAATATTTCATATTAAAATATATGAGAGGAGATAATATGACTTCTCCAAAATAATTGAAATATTGGAGGAAAAATATTAAAATCAAATATTTGATTTTATTCGGATTTTATTGCTATTTTATTTGCATTAGAAAAATTGCACGTTTTTCCAATTGCATTTTAGGGCCAAGAAAAAGTTTGTCTTGTTCTAAATATTTTATTTAGACGATGAAAATTTGTTTTGGTATTTTTAGATTTTTATTTTTTCTAGGATTTATTTAGTTTCGGCGAAATTATTAAAAAAAAACTCCAGCGCCCGACTGGGCCGAAGCCAGCCGAGCCAGGCCGGCCCGCCGCGCCGCCACCACCTTCCCCCGCGCGCCCGTGCCCGCACTGGACTCCGCTGGAGTCCGGGAGTCCGCCGCCGCCCCAGTTTCCCCTTCCCCAAGCCGACCCCGCCCCCCCTCTATATGCCGCCCCGCCCTGCCGCCACCACCCCGTCCCGCCTGCCGCCCGCAGCCGCAGCAACAGCAGCCGCCGCCACCGCCCGCCGCCTGCAGCCGCCCTCCGTCGTCGCCACCGACGCCACCCAGCCCCGCCGGATCGGACGAGGTAGCCGCCGCCGCCGGTTTTCTCTAGAAAACCGATCCGGTTTTTTAGAAAACCCTGGTTTTCGTTTTTCTTTGAATAGACCGGTTTTTTTCTCTCGGTTTAGTTTATTTAGCGGACGTTCGTCCGTACGTTCGTTTTAACGAATGGTGTTCACTCGTTAGCCGCAGACAATGAACATTCGTTCGTTAGCCTGTTCGTCAGTTTTTCTTTTTCTCGGATTTTTCGCGATAATTTTTTATCGTGATTTCTGATCCGATTTTCGTTTCAGTTTATCTTTTCGCTCGTTTATTGGAATCAGGCGATTCAAGCGCCTAGATCTTCGTCTCGAAATCCTCTTTCTGTTTAATCAACTTGAACAAGATTTTGGTACTGTAAAATTTGACTTTAGTTCAGATTAGTAAACAGATCTTGTTTCTTTCGCAGTTTGAGTTTCGTTGCTCCGTTTGATTTGATTCTTTTCGCAAACCGGAGTTCTTAAGTTGAACTTTCTGGTCAATTATTCTTATTTGAGTTTTGCCCGTGCATCTTTGCTTGAATGCTTATGTATGCTATTGTTTGTTTGCGATAGAATTCCCGGAGTGCGAAGCGTGCTACTACGAGTCCCTAGGTTTTGCGGATCGTCAGCAAGGCAAGTAACACATTGATCATACTCCTTTCATACCCAGTTTTTATGCATTAGTTCCAATACTCAAACATTGCATGACTAGGATGTGATTAACTTGTGGGTATTGGGAAGTAGTTGATGAGGTAGAACCTATTGCCCTGTTATATTCAAACCCTTGGGAGTTACTTCTACGTATTGCTTATATTGCTATGCTATGCTCGTAGACGTGGTTTGGGTGAGTGAATCCATGACAAATGTGAGATGATTAATTAATGGTTCAACTTAAGGTGGAAACTTTAATACACATCTGGGTGGATTGCTTGTCGGGCACCTGGAGAATCCAGTGTTGTCCTAGGATATCCCGGAATACCCGTGTGATAATCCTAAGGTCCGCCACCCAGGCTCAAAGGGAACTGAGATATTTTCATGCTAGAAACTTCCATGTGCAACCACAAGCTATTATGGGCTCTAGCATAGTTGAGTAGGTTGCATGAGCTCTTGAAGAGGTGGATCAGCAGGTAGAGGGATGTAGGTTGGTATGGTCTGCCCGTAGTAAAGAGTTAATGTTTCTGAAAGACTGTGTCTCGGTCATCCGTTTCTCAAACACCATGTAGTGCGAGAAAACCAACGGAGGAGATCGAGTCTTGTGTGGAAAAGTGTGCAAACCTCTGCAGAGTGTACAATCTAATCATGGTTAGCCGTGTCCCCGGTTATGGACATCTTGAGTATCTAGTACTTGGATTATCCTAAGTATCTCATCACTCTAAATTAATATTGTTGGGTTGATAATTACTTTTAATTGGGATTGAGTTGGAGGAACCTTCTCAATGATGTTTCAACTACCATGATAGTTAAAATAAAACTTATTCCTTTGTTGTAGGGAAAAATTGGCTTTTCGCAAAACTATAACCATAGAGCTTTCCACCAGCCAAATATGCATGTAGTGATAGCATTATTCTGTTCTTGCTCTACTGTGTTATATTGCCAGCATATTCCATGTGCTGACCCGTTTCCGGGCTACAACATATTATGTTGCAGACTTTTCAGACGAGGAGTAAGGTTCGTTAGGTCGTTGCCGTGCAGCTCAACTATGCCGTTGGAGTTGATGGACTCACTTTATCTTCCAAGCCTTCCGCTGTTATCGTATTAGATGGCCTTAAGCCATATTTATTGTAATAAGTTCTCTTCTGAGACATTCGATGTAATAATTGTGTGATTGCTACTCTGTTATAAATCCTTCGAGTACTGTGTGTGTCAGCATTACCGATCCAGGGATAACACTAAAGCACAGAGACTTGACCGTTTGAGGTCGGGTCACTACAGTCTCCATCTTTCCAACACACAACAATCGATGTACCCCTCTAGCTAGCCAGACCTGCCGACGACACACAAACATGTACACACATAGTCCCTCCCCTCCTATCACCATCCATGCCTCCCGCCCTAACTCTAAGGCACATAGGCACTATCGCACCCTCTATTGTTATCCATCTTGCACCCGTGCAGTGTCACAAGCTAGCTGCACCCTCTCCCTCTCTTCATCACTCCGGGTGTTCTTTATCTCTGACCCATGCATGCATGTGCACCAATCAATTTCCCTCTATGTGTAGCCACATCTCTCGCTATTTCCCCTTTCAAAATGTCCGATCTATATCTCTAGTTAAGTCTCCCCCTTTTTACCCACATACACATAGACCATACCACGACCTCTCTACATAGGACCGCCTACCACACACACATTAATTGCCCCTCGCCATCTCATCATCCATGCCTTCCGCTTTGTCCATCGACCAGACAAGTGCGCCCACGCAGGTTATCGTCCCCTCTCTTTAATTATCGATCTCGCACTTGTACTCCTTCCTTGTCTTCACCTAGTTGGCCTATCGCATCATCTTCGAACATGCACCCCCTCTTTCGTAGCGCTTGTACGCTCGTAAAGTTCTTCCCTCTATCCGTGTCTATCGATATGTTGCATAAACGATCCCTCCCCCTCTCTTCTCGTATATCACCCCTCCACATACATATACTATGTATTCAGGCCTCTCTTTGACAGAAACATATGTATAGAGGCATGTCGGACACACCATCTCCCTCTCTCTCTAACACACCCACTAGGTGGAACAGTGGAGGACATGTATGAAGAGAAGATATGCACGCACCCACGCACAGCCTCCCTCACACACACATGCGGCTACACGATGGAGCACATTTCTCTAAGGAGAGTTAGCCCTCGTGATAATTTGACGCATGTTGAAAGACTTGTTAGATGACGTGGCACTAGTTGTGTAGCCAACAACCGGCTATATGGAGGTGCCATGTCATATATAGTCAACCTAATAGCCAACGTGTATAGTGTAGCCAGTTGCTAAGCAGTACTACTTTATTAATGCATAGCCCACTATACACTCTCATAATGTTTCTTGGAGTCCGTGCTATAGCCGGATGTTAATCTATAGCCTGCTTCCATTCTCTCTCCTCTTCTCTCTCATCTAGCTGAACACAAATATAATTGTTTAATCATTATAGCCTGCTTAATGTAACTTATTATAATTGCTCTTCCGGTACATGCAAAGCAAGTAGGAAACAAAATACGAGCAGGTTTTTGTTTCGGGAGATGTTTCTCTTTTTCAGTCAATATAGTTTTGAATAAAATGATGGGGGAGCTCAATGAAGCCACGTGGCACATGTGGAGGGGTTGTTTGCCAGCTTCTTGCATGGATTGATCACACTGACATGTTGATGCTTCCAGAAGAACGTAGACACTGCTGGGTACAATGAGGTTATTGTAGACGCGAATCCCAACCATTGAGAACGCGGGCCCACGTACGTCTCCGAGAAACATATGTAATGAGGATTTCTAGCGACCGATCTCATTAAGGAGGCAAAGCAAGTGTTACCCTTTACAAATTAAGTTAGGCGATAAATTTACAACCCGTCGCGCTGGCGTCGCCCCAACACACGGTCGGTCCGGCCCACCACTCACCGAAGGGACGCGCATCATCTCGGTGCATCACTGACACGTGGGACCGCATGTAAGCAGTAGCACCAACACACGGTCGGTCCGGCCCGGCGCTTAGCATGAACAAACGGTATGTTCGGCCCGCCGCTCACCGAAGCGACGCCCATCGGCTTGGTACATCACTTATGTTCGACCACATGTGAGTAGTAGCAAACCGACAGGCCAAGCTCCCCTGTCTACCGTGCAGCAAAATCCCGGCCTTTTATTGTAGATCCCTTAAAAAAAATGAAGATCGCACATAGGAGCAGACCATGGCAGTTGCGAATGCTCGAGTGGCGGTTTGTAGAGGAACGGCGTGGTGTAGCAGTTTTGTAAAATGCCACGACACTTCTTTTTCTCCTGCTGTGTACGTGCAATAACTGGCACCGTCGGATACATATCTTACGATTATTGGGGCGTTCACCAGGAATAGCCTCGTGGCGAGCTATAGACTAGTCTTTTTTCACACGCATTACATCGACACATATCATCTCTCTCCCTCTTTCCCAGGCACGCAGCTAGTCTCTCGGGATTTCTCGCACGCACCATCTCTAGCTCTCTATGTTCATGCCACCCACATACACTTGTACTCTGCGTTTAGTACATTGTAGGTGAAGAGAAGAGGAGCACGCACGCACTCGTCCTCTCTCACACACACATCTGTAGCTACGAATTGTAGTGTTCTTGACCATCTGATTGGCTCTATCATAGGTTCAAGTTGCTCCTTGGCCTTGAGATTGAGAAGTTTAAAACGCGGAGGCCAAGCTGGAGGCACGAGGTTTTGGTTAATGTGCGGGCCGCACACACGGCACCAACACGACACGAGCTTCGTCTGCCTGGTGCGCAGTCGGGTGAGTACTACTAGTAGCAGTACTACTTTGATGTGTTGCGACAACTCGCAGAAGTATGCAACACTTCCTCAACAAACAAGCATATAAGCAGCTTATACTCCTTACCCAAAGGATCTTTATATCCAACAGACACAAAATATCCCTTCGACTGTTGGAAATTACTTTAACTGCTGATCTGGTGTCGAAGTAATTGCTGCATCGCCACCAAAATCCACCATCTCTTAAGCTAAAGTAGACTGAGCTAAACCCTATCTTAGCATATTACTAAGATAAATAGAAGGCACCGTAGAATCATTTAGGTGAGCTTGTCAATCTGAATGTGGAGGGATACTGTCCTCGACAACCCACCCCCGGCCAGCAGCTTGAGCGGCACTGAGAAGAAGGTCAGCTTCTGCACGGCGATAGCACCAGGCTCCTTGCTGCTTGTCACCTCGATCTCCACCTTGACAGCATCGGTCCTACCTTTGGGCTCCCCCGGCGGGCCGTTCGCCCACACCTTGGCTGCATAGTGCGGCGGTGGGGACGCCCCCGCTTTGATGCAGATGACCGACACAGTGATAGGCGCGCCGATGTCGAGCACGCCGCCGACCACGAAAAACGCGTGGTCGTCCTCCTCCGTGAACAACAAGCACCGCAGCTCCGACACCGGCACTTGCAGCTGTAGCACCTTGTCGTACTGGATCTTGTGCACGGGCATGGGATGCACGGTGCTGATGTGGTGGGGGAGCGCCGGCGGCGGACTTCATAGCCGCAGACAGGCACGGGGCATTTGCAGGGTGCGAGCCGACACACGCTCTGGTGATCGGCGAGCTTGTGATAAGTGATGTAGAGCCCACATCCTTCGTGTGGGCACTCCACCGCCCTCACCGAGGAAAGGACGGCGTCCATCGCCGTGTTGCGCACGTTGAAGCCGCCGCCGTGCTCACACTTCAGGCACTGCTGCTGGTTCCCTGGGCGCTCGCCGCGGCAGTCCGTGCAGGCCGGGTGCCCTCCCTTGCACTGCACAAATCAATCGAATAACACATCAATCTAGAAACCTACACCTTGCTCGATCAGCCGAACGGACGAGGTGTATTCGAACCTCGTACACTGGAGGCTTCAAGGGGCAGAGGCACAAGGGGCAGTGGAGCAAGGTGAGGTCCATAGAGACCTCCATCATCGGGTCCTGTTCCGTCGGCATGATCTCGCCCTCCTCGTGCTCCACCATCTCTCACTATAGGGCCGGGGCATTAGAAAGTTTTACCATCACATATTCATACTACTTGAAGGTGCATTAAATCAACACATGCAAGTAGCAAAAGGAAAGTCACGACATGCATGCATGCATTATAATTAATGCATCGGTAAACGCAAATTATTGAAATATATCGAGTGCACTTCTTTGATGTGTCGCTTCAACTTGTACAACAAGGAGAAGCTTGATTACAACGCCCTCTCCCTGGCCCATGAGCGTGGTGGCTCGCAGGACTAGGAGAAGCTTTCACTACACGCTCCCCCTCCCGCACGCGGTGGACATGCAATAGTTCATTCGGTGTCAGATGGCCAGAAGCATAGTACTGTAGTAGTAGCATCAAGTTCGGCTTCCCAAAGAGGCGAAGAGCCAAGCGCAACCCGAACGCTCGTGTGGCAGTTTCATGTGTAGGGGAGGTAGTAGTAACTAGTCTAGGATAGCGTGTACCATGCCTCTAAGCTTAAGGCTGGCCATAGTGGGGGTAAGACTACCCACAGTGGGAGTAACATAGTAACATCACACAATCTAGATAAAATAGATGATGTGGCAAGCAATTAATGAAGAAAGAGAGGCATGTGGTAACATAGCTAGTTACTAGTAGTATGAGTAACATCACACATATCAAGGCAAGATGAGTTTATAACCTAATAAATGAAGTGTTGCATGACACCACACATATGTTACTCCCCACTATAGAGGTAGTAGTAACATATGCATGTTAGAGCAAGTACAATAGTGGGCTTATAGCCTACTTACATGGCAATTTTGCCTATGTGGAGGAGAGAGACATAAAAAAGTAAGGGGAGTGGGCTCTCATGCAAGAGCCTGGCTATATGCGTGCTTCAAGGTAGATGCAATAAATGTGAGGAAAGAGATAGAGAGAAGAAAATAAAAAGTACTAATCTTATAGCCAACCTTATAGCTAAGCTTGTTGTATGAGTGACTATATGTGTTGGCTATAGATTATATGGCAACATCTTATAACCAGCAGTTGGCTGTATTATTAACCATGCTCTGCTACCTCTTGAGCATGCGTTGGTTTTCCCTTGAAGAGGAAAGGGTGATGCAGCAAAGTAGCGTAAGTATTTCCCTCAGTTTTCGAGAACCAAGGTATCAATCCAGTAGGAGACTACACGCTAATCGCCTAGTACCTGCACAAACAATCAAGAACCTTGCAACCAACGCGATAAAGGGGTTGTCAATCCCTTCACGGCCACTTGCAAAAGTGAGATCTGATAAAGATAATAAGATAAATATTTTTGGTATTTTTGTTGTATAGATTGGAAGATAAAGATTGCAAAGTACTAAACTAGAATTATAGATCGGAAACTTATATGATGTAAAGTAGACCCGGGGGCCATAGGTTTCACTAGTGGCTTCTCTCAAGATAGCATATTTTACGGTGGGTGAACAAATTACTGTCGAGCAATTGATAGAAAACTGCATAGTTATGAGAATATCTAGGCTTGATCATGAACACAGGCATCACATCCGTGTCAAGTAGACCGAAACGATTCTGCATCTACTACTATTACTCCACACATCGACCGCTATCCAGCATGCATCTAGAGTATTAAGTTCATAAGAACAGAGTAACGCATTAGGCAAGATGACATGATGTAGAGGGATAAACTCAAGCAATATGATATAAAACCCATCTTTTTATCCTCGATGGCAACAGTACAATACGTGCCTTGCTGCCCCTACTGTCACTGGGAAAGGACACCGCAAGATTGAACCCAAAGCTAAGCACTTCTCCCATTGCAAGAAAGATCAATCTAGTAGACCAAAGTAAACCGATAATTCGAAGAGACTTGCAAAGATATCAAACCATGCATATAAGAATTCAGAGAAGAATCAAATACTGTTCATAGGTAATCTTGATCATAAACCCACAATTCATCGGATCTCGACAAACACACTGCAAAAGAATTACATCGAATAGATCTCCAAGAGAATCGAGGAGAACTTTGTATTGAGATCCAAAGAGAGAGAATAAGCCATCTAGCTAATAACTATGGACCCGAAGGTCTGTGGTAAACTACTCACACATCATCGGAGAGGCTATGGTGTTGATGTAGAAGCCCTCCGTGATCGAATCCCCCTCCGGCGGAGCGTCGGAAAAGGCCCCAAGATGGGATCTCATGGGTACAGAAGGTTGCGGCGGTGGAAAAAGTGTTTCGTGGCTCCCCCAATGTTTTTAGGGTATGAGAGTATATATAGGCAGAAGAAGTAGGTCGGTTGAGCCACGAGGGGCCCACGAGGGTGGGGGCGCGCCTACCCCCCTGGGCACGCCCTCCTGCCTCGTGGCTTCCTCGTTGCTTCCTTGACGTCCACTCCAAGTCTCCTGGATTGCGTTTGTTCCAATAAAGATCCTCACGAAGGTTTCATTCCGTTTGATATTCCTTTTCTGCGAAACACTAAAATAGGCAAAAAATAGCAACTTGCAATGGCCCTCCAGTTAATAGGTTAGTCCCAAAAAAAAATATAAAATAGCATATTAAAGCCCATTAAATATCCAAAACAAATAATATAATAGCATGGAACAATAAAAAATTATAGATACGTTGGAGACGTATCATGCTCTTACTAGTCTAAGTTACTCCCCACTGTGGCTAGTCTAACATAACCGATATCATGCACTTGGGACTAGCAAACATGCTTATGTGGAGGTAGTATCATACACTAGTATCATACGTAGATACCGTATCATGTTTGGCAATAAATATGATCATCTATGATACTACTCTATGATACTATGCACTACGGAGGTAGTATCATACACTAGTATCATATGCATGATACTAGTATATGATACTCTCCACATAATCGTTGGAGTCGGCTCCATGCTATGAGGCCGTCTCGAAGCATTTTTTATTAAAATAATCTTCTGGCTTCCCGAAGAGGCGAAGAGCCAAGCGCAACATGAATGTGGCAGTTGTGGATGCTCGCGTGACAGTCTTTGTGTAGGGGTGGGGCGTGGTGTCGCAGTTTTGTGGCAATTCTTTTCTATTGATGTTTGCGTCCAATAGGTGCCACCATCGGATGCAAATCTTGCGGTTATTGTGGCAATTGCTAGTTATAGTCATCTTACAAAAATCAAATAATCTCAAAACAAACCCGACCATGTTTCTTGTTCCTAGACATGAATAGGAATCAACCAATAAGAGATGTGGGTCGTGTATGTTTTTAATGCCTTGAGATGTACCTAGCACGGCATGCAACTGTCAGTTCATTGCATGCAATGGTATTAATTAGCAAATACTCCATCCGTTCCTAAATATTTGTCTTTCTAGAGATTTCATCAAGTGACTACACCGTAAATGAGTACATACGGAGCAAAGTGAGTGAATCTACACCATAAATATTTAGGGATAGAGGGAGTAAATATTAAGTTCTCTCGTTTTCCTCTCCGCCTTGGTCGCGGAGCAAAATATTGAGTACTAGTACTACTCACTAGTCTCTTTTTGACACGCATTTACGTTGATACGGCTTGAATGCGAACGAGGGAGAGGGTAGCGGTTCCCGAAACATTGAATGGTCAATGATGCCTCCTCATTCAATTAGCATGCAGAGGTAAGTAATCGGAGAAGTAGAATGAAGCCAGCACGATGTGAATGCAACGCAGTTTGGACTCTCATGTAAAGGCGCCCCACCACTCTAATCCATCTACACCTAGTCTCTGCGCAACACTGCTCACTCCAATCCAAGACCAAGACCAGGTGACTAGAAGCCACAAGCACCCATGGCGTCGATGGACGCGAGCGGTAGTCGGCTGTGCTAGAACATCCAAGACGCCGGCCTGCGGCCCCGCATGGCGCAGCATTTCCAGATGGTGCTGGCGACCGCCGATGTCATAGACCTCATCGACGCCGGCTTCGCCTCTCTCATGGGCAAGATGATGGTCCGCTCCATCCGCAAGTTCACCGCCGTCAAGAAGCGCGCGGACGACCTTGTCGTACTCCTCCAGCCCGCGCGCCCAGGCTCCTTGTTGCCTGCTACCCTCATCGGCCTCCAAGGTGATGAACTCTTTGAAGCACTGATGGCCCAGCAACTGCCGGAGGTTGCGACGAAAAATGTGCACCTGGAGGCCGCGTGCGCCGCATAGTGCCTGACCATGCAAGAAACCGTTGACCTGCACATCCACATCTATGAGGAAATCGTCTACATAGGCCACTATAAGGCCAGCGAGGATAGAAAACAAGTTGGTCTTCTTCCACCGGCTGGAATCTTTGGATGCCATTGTTCGGAAGCATGTTGACCTGGCCACGAAAGGCGCTGCTACTTAGCCACCATTTGGTGGGTCGGCGCCCTCAGGAGGAGGAGGTTGTTGATGGATGCATCTTTCTTCTTGCCTCCTGTAACCAGCACAGAATCGCCTCTTGACTTAATGTGTTAGCGTCTGGCATTTTTATTCCAGTCGCAAATGACATGTGTGATCCCTTGCTTTTGACGTTAATTATATGTAGTATCACTCTCTTCGTCCTGGTTTACTACATACATCATGGTTTCTTAGTCCCTTTTGTAATTTGTGCTAAATTTTGACTAAAGATTTAACTAACAAAATGTTAGTGCATGTCAACAAAAATTATATCGTTGGATTTGTATTTGAACATAGTTTTCAATGATATAATTTTGGTAACATGCTTGAACATTTTGTTAGTCAAATTTATGGTCAAAATTTGGCACAGATTACGATCGAGGCCAATAAACCAGGACGGAGGTAGACTGGTCACCGTCGCTTGTTGTGCCAAATTTTGACTTCGGTTTTACTCCCTCTGTCCGGTGAAGAGTGTACATTTAGCTTTGAAATTTGTCACAAAAGAGTGTACATCTATCTTTCCACTGCACTTTAAAGTGGGAAAAAATGTTTCTCTCCCATCACACGGTAATCAAGACCAATAGCGTTCTACGTATGGTCTCCTTAATTTCTACATGCACTTAGCTCATTGGGGGTTGGGTAATTAAAGAGAAGATTGATGGTGGCTTGCATCTTTCCAACGCATTTTTTACTCCACTCCATAATTTGTCCTAAAATTTCTATATGTACACTTTTCACCGGACGGAGGGAGTAAGTACGAGACCCAACCTACATGGAGGGAGTATATATATTGGCGCAACAATCAAACTTATATACGGAGTATTCAAAACTGAGCATTACTACATGTTACAAGTTCAAAACAAGAAAGTGGAACAAGTATAGCACGCATGTGCCGTTCGCGTCGCACCACACACTGTCGTTCTGGCCCGCCGCTCAGCGCGCATTGGCTTGGCAGTTTTTATCTACAAGTGAAAAAGGTAAAGACTGCCGCGTTCGTGCCATACCCCCACACAGTCTGTCGGGCACGCCGTTTATGCTAGGGAACGCTTGTTGTCTTAGAATTTTCACTGTCCAGTTGGGCCGCAGTTGAGCAAACCGACAATCGGCAAATCCCCACCCCACCCATCGCGCGTCGGCTGAGTTAGAATTAGAAGAGAGAAACGAGGGAGAAGAGCTAGTTGTAGCACAGACGCTGTTGTCAGATGGGACTCGTGTTGATAGAATAGGAATACTGAGTACTCGTACGTCTAGTACCACTAGTTGGGTCCGTGCGACCTATACCTGGCATCACTTTAGGTCTTCTGTTTGAACCGCAGCTACGCTCCATAGTACATAATTTTTCATGCATTTTTCCTCCTATATGTACTCCTAGGCTATTTCGACGTGCTTCCTTTCGCCGACATGTGGGACATAGAGCATCTAGGTCGTAGTGCATGCACGACTCGGAGCATATGCAACCATGCCAGTGTACTTTACATTTCAGACCTGACGAATGACATGCAAACCCCCCACAGAAGAATAAATAAATAAATAAATTACTACATGCAAACCGGATTATTTTCATAGAAACCGGAGCACGTTCATTAAATTTTGTACACATTGAAAAAAACGACTGGACCTAAACCAATCTAAGGGCCTCTTTCATTCACAGGATATTGAAAACACAGGAATGGGGAAAGTATGATGGCGATGAACCGAGAGGAGGAGGACGAGGAGGAGTACTATACATGTTAGAGACTGAACTGTAGTACATTGTTTTTTATGGCCATATCACCACATTGTTTTCTATGGCCTATCGCCTGCTGGTTCACTGGGTTGCCGTGTTTCGCACTCCTCCGACATGAGTAGTAGTATATACTCCCTCCGCCTAGGTGAATAAGTCATCTTAGATTATGCACCATGACCAAGGAGGAGGGGAGTACAAGAGAACTTAATGTTTATTTGCTAATTAATAGCATTGCATGCAATGAACTAACCACTGCATGTCGTGTTTGGTAGTCTCAAGTCATTGAAAGCATGCATGCTCTACATCTCTTATTGGTTGAGATGACAAGAAACGAGGTGGGAGTTAATGCACCGCGCCAAAATGTTTTGGGGTTATTTGGTTTTTGTAAGGTGACTTATACACCTAGACGGAGGGAGAACGACGTAGTACTATATATACCGCCTAATTCTTTGCTCCTTCTTACGTCGCTGACATGTGGGAAAGCCAGGATCCGGGCCAACATGTCATGCACAAGATTAGAGTGGGTAACAAAAGGGGGGCATCACCCCGGTCATAGCGCCGCAGTAATACTGACTACAATGAGCAGTCATATCAAAAGACCCCATCTTTTCAGCAGTAACGAGCTGTCAAATCACACAGCCCTGCTTTCCAGCAGTAATTTGAATCCGCTACTCCCTCATCCTCCTCGCCTCTCTGTCAAACCAGCTACGCAAAAACTGCCGCGCATACTGCCCGAGAAAAGCCCCGCCCTCAACTTCTAAATACTCCTAGTATAATTTTGTGTCGATGAATTGCGCCATGGAGCAGAAAACCAAAATAAAAAGGTGGTACATGTAAACAAATAGAGTTCAAGCTCTAGCTAGCAATTCGGAATGTAAACCATGCATGTGTTTATACGTATAGGTTACTTCAAAGTACCGAGTCCATTGATGCAATGTGGTAAAATTGTACCATCGATATCTCAAAGCCAAAATAGTTTGAGCTTGTTAGTTCCATATAAATAGTACTATATGTTTATTCACCCGTGGGGTTGTTCAATGAATGGGGGAGCGGGGAGCACAAGTGAACAATACTACTAGTAAGGAGTACGAGTAGTACAGTACAGTACAAAGTGCGACGTGTAGTTAGTCACGTTAAATAGAGAGTTACTTTTCTTTTATGCCACGTAAACAAATTGAAACGCTTTTTGTGGAGAGAAAAACATAATGACTCCACTATAAATATAGGCAGGAGCCTGAACACTTGCTTTACTAGGGTTGCTCTCTTCATTCTCTCATCCTCTCCAGATCTAAACAAGACAGCGGTAGTGACTTTCTCTCTCTACTCACTGCTGGTCACAGATCCGGCCGTATCCCTTCGGCCGGGGTGTGTAGGGGACTAGGTACATCGTTCACGCGGTCATCGGCGGTGAGGGAGGAAACCCACAGCTGCCGGCGCGTCCCGATCCTCTGCCCGTGACATTCCCTCTGACACAGCGCTGGCTCGGGAGGTCCTCGGACCCCGTCTTCCTCGGTGACGTATTGTGGGCAGATCCAACCTCCCGCTGCCCTCCTAGCCACATCCCGACAACCCTCAGGTATAAGTTCCTTCGAAAGCGGCCTTGCTCTACCGCCCGAGCTCCCCACGTGGCTGCATGTGGATATTTTTCTACTTCCATCAGCTCTTCCAAAGCCACCTAAATTTTTAGTATTATTAGAGGTAAAGCTACTTAATGCAGTCGAATCTAGGACTTGGTTCAAATAGCAAAGAAAGGGGGGAAGTTGTAGCATGAATCTAGGACTTGATTTAAAGAGGAAATAACAGGGGGAAAGTAGTAGAGACTGGATACCCAACCGGTCTCTTGGTTGAAAAGGGAAATAAACGGAAAAGGCAGTACAAACTGGATAAGGAACAAATCAATTATTGGTTGAAAAAAGGATAGAAAGTGGCGGCTGGTGGACAAGTCAATAGAGTATGTCCAGGATTAGATTCGCTGCCCTCACATAGTAAAAGGTCTCCAGGATTAGATTTGCTGCCCTCACAGAGTATGAACAAACTCGACATCACCACTTTATGCCTCCTTGTAGGTACATTGTGCTGATGCGCCCAGTGTCGCATGTCCTTATACCAACTTTTTGCTATTGTTAATGTAAGGGCACATGTAAAATAAAGCAACCACATTGTTATCGTAATGACATGTCTAATCAATGTTATTGTTAATCTAATGCCTCCAGTAATATGATGCAATTAAACTGTGTTACAAATGGTACTCCTGCTATTTTTCCCAGTATGATAAGTAAGTTGCTTCTTTACGCTACTGAGTGTCCTGGTGTCCTCACTGTCCCATGCCCTTAAACCAACTCTTTAGCTGTTGTTGATCTACTGTATCTGGTAAACAAGCAATGACCATTAAAGTAATCCCATATTTGATGAATGTCATTGTTGATTGTAATGCTTCCGGGAACATGAAGCAATGCTGCCGTTTTAAAATTTCTACTGTCCTTGCGTGATTTCCATGAACATAATGAAGATGCTTCTTTTCGTTTCGTGTATGTTTCGTATCTTGTTATTGACCGATAACTGTTTTCTTTCTATCTTTTTGTGCAAATAGGGATATCCATTTCACCTCGTTGCTATTGTGACCTTTTGGTGAACTGCACAAAACACTTTTGTTTTTGGAATGAGTGTCTTCTGCAGTTCAACTAAAATGTCACGTGGGCAACGTCTCTCAATTTTGGTGGAACTGCACAAAATGGTGATCGGAGTTTCCAACATGTCTGTCAAGCTCTGCCGGTAATCTCGTGCAATATTTTATTAGCCTTGGCAAGATGAGCCGTCACCGTCACCACAATGGCACTTTATTTTAGTGGAACTGCACAAAAGGATAAGCAAATTATAGTTGCACCTTGCATGAGCAGGACAGCCAACCTTAATGTTGCTCAATTTTAGTGCGACTACTAAAGAAGAACCTGTCAGCTCATGAGAGCAAGTACTTCTTGCTAGCTGCATGATGCAAACTTTGCTTCATTACAGGTGAACTACACAAAAAGGCGCATGAATTGAATAATCCGAGCGGAGTTGTAGGTTCACCACTTGCATTAGGCGTATCTGGGAGAATCGAGTCGTGGTGGTTTAGGGGCCCTCTCTTTGTTATGGTTCCCATGACTGGGTATGTTCCTTTTTGGTTGATTTTGACTCTGCATCCAGCTAGTGATATTGTGCTACTGTTTTGGCTCTGCTATGAGAAAACAATAATGATTGTTTTTGCATCTTAATTTAACACCACTAATCATTTGAGGAACTCTTTTGGCACCGCTACTGCCACTGATAAAGCTATTCCTCAATCTTTTATCGTTTTGGAAATAAAGTTGCTTCTACTAGTGCCACTATTATAGTAATCATGCTCTTTCTTATATATCTGTGCAAACATGAATACTCAACTACAGATGTTGTGATGGTCAAAAGCATTTGCCAAGTTCTTGGGTTGTATGACATGGCTTGCCAAGATGGATTTAATCCCAAGATTCACTTTATCCAAAGGCTCTAAAGTGCCATGCGTGTGTGCAAGGTGGAAAGAAATATTTCAGGACGTTGATTGATGATTCCACTAGATTCTGCTATGTGTATTTGTTAAATACTAAGGACGAGGATCTATACACTACTTCAAAATCTAGAAGGCCCTCTTATGCATACATTGGAAGTGGTAGTGCCACCAGTGATGCAGAACATTTCAACTGCCAATGTTTGACCTGCGTGGCCTTAAAAAGGACTGGTTTCAATGTTTAAGCAAATCCTTGGATCAAATTGCTTACATGAAGCATCGATCAATTTTTGTTTATTTGTTCACATTCTCACAACGTTTGAGTTGTACAGTTACGATTGGCTCTGATCTGTGAATCATTGAGATGTGTAGGCATCTCTGTTGTACTTATTATTTGAATCTAATGGGTTGGTTCTGAATCTTGCAAGCTAGGAATCATTGAGATGTGTAGGCATCTTTGTTGTACTTATTATTTGAATCTTATTGGTTGGTTCTGAATCTTGCAAGCTAGGAAGCACGACATGATGATGCAGAGGACATCAACCATAACAAGTTGTTCAAACTTGGTAGTATTGCCTGTGTGAAAGTGCGGCAAATGAGCTGATCGTGCGCGTCCTGAGAATAATAATTTTAATTGTTGTGCATGTTGATCCTGTGGCACTGATAGAACGAGCCAATGATTTGCTTGTTTTAAGAATAAATTTTAGTTAAAGCTAATAAAATTTAAGTAAAGTGACCACTAACACTTGCTATTAAAGTACCAATACAGACCCGCTCATGAACCGACGTGTGGCCGGAATAGGTTTCTCGGATTCCACGAGGGTTTAATGGAGGCGTATGAAGGTGTCGAGGGGGCATGTTCTGTCGGGCGTGCAATGGGCGAGGGAGGGGTAGTAACTACTGTCGCCTATACACACTCAGTTTACAATTGAATGCAGTTCCCCAAGAGCTAAAAAATGAACTGTTGCCGCTGCCTACCCACTCGTTTACCATCGATTGCAGTTCCCCAAGATTGGAAAAATGAACACCCCAGTACACATCGACCGTCTTCATATCCCTCCTGCCCCCAATCCCCACAAAATGAGAGTCGCCACATGAACTTTGCGTGAGAAAGAGACTCCAATGGCGATCCGAGGGGTGAGCCTGTTGGATATGGACTTCAGCAAGGAGATCAGCTTTAAGTTCGTCGTTCAAACCCATGGCAACACCAAGTTGAATGTGATGTACACCAATGATCCAGACTCGGTGAAGCTCTGCCTCGCCAAGTTCAAGCAGTACCTATAGGAGGAGAAAGCACAAGGTCGCAGGACTAGGCCTTGTGCGCATCCATTCGTCTCCTGGCAGGGACCAGCAGATCACCGTCGCCCAGGTATGCATGAGGGACGAGGTTCTTGTCTACCACTGCTATAGGGCCATCAGAGGTTCTGGAGCATTCGCTCATTTCATCGGCACCGTCAACTGCACCTTCGCTATGGTGGAGAGCAGGAAGAACGTGACTGTGCTTTACGATTCGGCCATCTGGTGCAACAAGCTTGTCGACATGCGGAAGCAATACAAGATCATCGGCAACGGGCAGGAGAAGGACTCCGTGGTTGACCTTGCCGTGACCATCGTCGACCCCTGCTACGCCAACATGAAAGAAGACGTCGATACCAAGAACCCGTACACATGGGAGGTACCTCTGAATCTAGCCTACATAACCTACGCGGCCAAGGACGCATACGCAAGCTACGACATGTACACGCGGATCTTGGACATGAGGGTGTGTCTGCTTCCCATAACCGACGAGTACATGGACAGCCGCAGCGTCATGATCAAGCGTGCCAGGAAGGCTAGATGATGTACTTTATCTGTTTAAGCACCTTTATCATCTGAGTGTTTCATGCATTAGCCTATGTGTCATAATTATCTGTTTTGTTTGAAATATTTCGTCTAAGAACCCATTAACCTGTTTGCTTTTTTTGAGTGGATATTTGCATATCTATGTAACTAGTTCACTGGGTTGTCGTGCTTTGAATCTCCTTCCTCCCAACATATTCCCCTTCTCAGGTGGACCCAGCAGGTCTCGTACATAGACATCTGGGACCAACCACCTATCAATTGTATTTCTTTATTTTGTTCAATCTTTCGTCCTCTTCCTACAGTGGTTGGCGGCGCTGTCGTGCACGCCTCGGTGAACCATCCTCGGTGAGCCATCCCTGTACTCCCTCACATTCTCTGGCAGTAGCAGCTCTACACCCGAACAAGTCAACCCTCGTACTCTCCTCCGCCTGCGTCTTCCCCGGCTTTGGTTCGTTCTGGTCTGAGGTCTCGACGTCGTCCTCCGCCTTGGTGCTCTCGTCGCGGCACCGCCGTCTGTCGATCCCAACATGGTCAACAAAACGAGAGGAACCGGGAGACGACTATTCGTCGAGAGGCTGACAGTCCGGGCCCACCCACGACATGCAGACATAGTTGATCCAGCAGGTTTCAACATTTATTTGGGATCCAACAGGTATCAAGCGGCCTCTGGGCCTCCCAGCCTAGCTTGTCTATAACATCAGCAACCCAAGTTTTGTTTGTTTTTTTCAAGACAACACATAGCTCAGTTCTATTTTTCTATAAGAATGCAAAACTGAACCTATGTTTTCCCTTCTATAACAGTATATATATATATACTTACATTTATATTTATATCTTATTTTATTACATATATATAATAGAAACAACATAAGGTTCCATTAAACCTGTCGTTCGTCCAACCATTGTATAGACCTTCCCACTTCCTTTATTTTTCGTTTTTATTAATCCTATATCTGAATTTTCTCCCACTTTCTTTTTTGATGTAACCTGAGTTTTCTCCCAGTACTTTTCCCTAGAACCAACTCAACTGTCCCACATCTAGCCTAAAAAATAATAATACCCCATGTCCTATTAACTCATCAAATTAAAATGATATTTTATTTTGTAAATCAAAAGTTCTTACAAAATAATGATAATAATAATTGTTTACATATAACTTAGCAAGTTAACTCCTGGTGATTGTGTACATAAGCTTTGCAAAAAATTTACTGACCAATCAGTAATAGACGTGCAATCATGTGTTTATGTTTTTATAACATTTCTCCGTCCAACCCAACATGACATTTTCACCCAGCCCAGCAAGTCTGTGGATTCCAAAAAAATGCAAATGGGCTTTAATTTCTAACATAATATATAAACGGGCTGCATAGACTCGACATCACTGTTTCACCTAGCCCACCAAATGGACTAAAAAAACCAAATGGATTGGCTGACATGTGGGCCAGTAGGTCAAAGCCTAAGCACTTTTGCAATACAAAGTTCAAAGCCTAAGCAAGGCGTTGGATTTACATCCAACGGCCGGCATTCTTCTTCAATCTCTCGTCTTCTTCCTCTAGCGTTGCGGAGATCGCCTGCTCCAGCCTTTGGTGTCCAGCGGCGCTGTTTCGCGCGCCTCGCAGCAAAGCGCTACCCCACCGACGGCCAGGCCATCCCTCCACTCCTCCACACCTCTTGTTATTCTCTGCCGAGTGTAGGCCCACCCCGCACCCAAACCAGTCAAGTATCCCACTCCTCTCCGTCTACGACTCCACTCCCGCGTCTTCCCCATCTCCCGGTCATTCCAGTCTGGGGCCTCGCCGTCGTCCACCGGCCTCGGTGAGCTCGGCACGGTGTGGTCAACATGTTCAAAAAACGAGAGTCATCAGAAGATGACTGTACATGGAGAGGCTGACAGTGGGGATGCACCACGCCCATGGATGCATGCATGCAACCGCATCCTTTTTACCCTGAAAAATAATGTTCTCTCCCCATGACAGCTAGGCCCACCAGCTACATCTTCGCACGCAAGGAAGTGCGTCCTCATTACGGGCAAATAAAAATGATTCCTCCCCCAGACAGCTGGGACCCATCAACTATATCTTCGCACGCAAGGAAGTGCCTCCTTATCCTCCCTGACAGCTGGGACCCACCCGGTCGAACCGTACGTAGGGTTGTCCCTCTGGTCTTGAACATGTACGTACACACTGGTCCATCGGTCTCTCTGCAAGGATGGACCGTGGCCGAGCAAGGAGCGACACGTGTGACGTAGCAGTTGAGGCAGTCCTGTATAAATCATGAACACGTACATACAACGACGCTGCAAGAAAGTAAATACGGCTACATACGTACATACGGGCGGGGTCTCGAATGCACACAACGACAGTGTCCTGTTCATCGGCAGCCAACCGGCTGGGTCGGAATGGAGGAAACCGCGTCGTGTTCATCGGGAGGCAAGCGACTGGGTCGGAATGCGTCATGTTCATCGGGAGCCAACCGACTAGGATGGAACAGCCCAATCCGGGTCCTGTTCATCGACTCAGGGTCTCGCGTCCTGCAAAACGGAGGAAACAGAGTTCTCTTCGACCTCCTACGATTGAAACGGGGTCCTATTCATCAAGAGGGGTCTTGCGTACCGAAAAACAAAAGAAACAGACTTCTCTCCAACCGCGTACGGTCGAAACGGGGTCCTCTTCATCGGGAGGGGTCTGGCGTACTGCAAAATGGAGGAAACGGACTTCTCTCAACTGCCTATGATCGAAACGGGGTCCTGTTCATCGGAGGGGTGTGTGGTGTACCGCAAAACGGGACTCCACGAGCTACTGTTCATCCAGACTCCACGGGGTCCTGTTCATCCACCCCAACCGGTTGGGTGTTTAGCGGCCTGCTCGGGGTCCATTTCATCCAGCGGCAATGGCATACTACCACGGGGTCCCGTTCATCCAGCGGCAACCGCGTACTACCACGGGGTCCTGTTCATCTAGCGGCAACCGCCTAGCTACACATGGCTGGGGTCCTCTTCATCCAACCCCCACCGGGAACTGTTCATCCACAGCCAACCCAACCGGCTCGACTCACCACGTCCCGACTCGTTCTACATATCGCGCGCGCGGCAGCAATGAGCACTGTTCAGCCAGAGGCAACCTAACCGGCTAGCTACATCTCACACGGGGGTTTGATCGGCTTCAGTAAGTGATGGCTCGTATCCGCGTCAGTATTTCCCCAAAGAGGAAGGGATGATGCAGTACAACTTCGGTAGGTATTTCCCTCAGTTATGAAACCAAGGTTATCGAACCAGTAGGAGAACCAAGCAACACTATGTAAACGGTACCTACACACAAAGAACAAATACTTGCAACCCGACATGTAAGAGGGGTTGTCAATCCCTCTCGGGTGAAAGATAGATTGGTTTGTATGATTTTGGGTAAATAGATCTCGCGATAAAACAAAATAAAATAAATAAGGAACAAGTGCAGCAAGGTATTTTTGGGTTTTTAGAATAATAGATCTGAAAACAAAAGCAAATAAAAATAGATCTCAAAGCAAATATGATAAATAATAGACCTGGGGGCTGTAGATTTAACTAGTGGCTTCTCTCGAGAAAAATAGCATACGGCGGGTAAACAAATTACTGTTGGGTAATTGATAGAACTTCAAATAATTATGACGATATCCAGGCAATGATCATTATATAGGCATCACGTCCAAGATTAGTAGACCGACTCCTGCCTGCAGCTACTACTATTACTCCACACATCGACCGCTATCCAGCATGTATCTAGTGTATTAAGTTCATGGAGAAACAGAGTAATGCAATAAGAACGATGACATGATGTAGACAAGATATATTCATGTAGGAATAGACCCCATCTTGTTATCCTTAACAGCAATGATCAATACGTGTCTTGCTACGCCTTCTGTCACTGGGAAAGAACACCGCACGACCGAACTCATCACAAAGTACCTCTTCCCATGGCAAGAAAAATCGATCTAGTTGACCTAACTAAACCAAAGATTCAAAGAAGAAATACGAGGCTATAAGTAATCATGCATATAAGAGATTAAAAACTCAAATAACTTTCATGGATAAATAGATCTGATCATAAACTCAAAGTTCATCGGATCCCAACAAACACACCGCAAAAAGAGTTACATCAAATAGATCTCCAAGAGACCATTGCATTGAGAATCAAAAGAGAGAGAGGAAGCCATCTAAATACTAACTACGGACCCGTAGGTCTACAATGAACTACTCACGCATCATCGGAGAGGCGGCAATGAGCATGATGAATCCCTCCGTGATGGTGTCTAGATTGGTGGTTCTCGAACTTGCGGCGGAGGGAATTGTGTTTCGTCGACTCCCCTAGGGTTTTTGGATTTTCGAGGTATTTATAGAGCAAAGAGGCGGTGCGGGATGCGGCCGAGGTGGACACAGCCCACCAGGGCGCGCCAGGGCCCCCAGGCACGCCCAGGTGGGTTGTGCTCCCCTCGGAGCCCCCCTCTCTTACTTCCAGGTGTCTTCTGGTCCAAAAAAATTCTCCAAAAAGATTCACTGCATTTGGACTCCGTTTGGTATTGATTTTCTGCGAAGTAAAAAACAAGCAAAAACAGCAACTGGCACTGAGCACTATGGCAATAGGTTAGTCCAAAAAAATGATATAAAGTTGCTATAAAATGATTGTAAAACATCCAAGAATGGTAATATAACAGCATGGAACAAGCAAAAATTATAGATATGTTGGAGACGTATCAGCATCCCCAAGCTTAATTCCTGCTTGTCCTCGAGTAGGTAAAAGATAAAAACAGAATTTTTGATGTGGAATGTTGCCTAACATGTTCATCACATATTCTTTTCTTTTGTAGCATGGACATTTGGACTTTTATATGGTTCAAAGCAATAGTCTAGTTTTGACATGAAGATTTCAATACTCAAGCATATCAACAAGCAACCATGTCTTTCAAAATATCAACACCAAAGCAAGTTATCCCTAGCCCATCATGCTCAATCATTGATCCATTCATGAAACACACTCGCATATTAGCTACATCCAATGCTCAAGTACGATCATAGTGCCCCTTAGTTGGTGCTTTATAAGAGAAGATGGAGACTCAAATAAAAATAAAAATAAAAATAAAAATTGCATAAAGTAAATAGAAAGGCCCTTCACAGGGGGAAGTAGGGATTTGTAGAGGTGCCAGAGCTCAAAGCGAAAAAAAGAGGTAAAACATTTTGGGTGGCATGCCTTTCCTGTCAACGAAAATGATTGAGTAGTTCCCAATACTTTCCATGCTAGATATATCATAGGCGGTTCCCAAACAGAAAATAAAATTTATTCCTTTTTCCACCATACTTTCACATTCCACGGCTAGTCATCTCCATGGGTACCTTCCATACCAACACTTTCCAAGGAATTTTTCATTTCGGGACTGGGCATCCCTAATACCTTTGTCGTACTCTCGTCCAATGACAAGTGAATAAACACTCAACTTGAGAATAACACATCTAGCATGGAAAATATCAGCCACCCCCTGCCGTTTCATGAGCGGTACGAGCACACAAAAAGGAAATTTATTTTGAAATTTAGAGATGGCACATACAAATTTGCTTAGAACAGCACGGGAATACCGCATATAGGTAGGTATGGTGGACTCATATGGAAAAACTAGGTTTAAGGATTTTAGTACAAGTGAAGGCTAGCAAAAAGATTGAGAAGCATCCAACCAAGAAACGAAAAATCACATAAGCGAGCATTAAACATAACTAACACCGAATAATGCACCACAAGTAGGAAGTAATTTCATTGCATAACTATTGACTTTCGTGCTTGCATAGGGAATTACAAACCTTAACACCAATATTCTTAGTGAAGCACAATTACTCACCAATACGACTCACATATCACTATCATCATATCTCAAAACTATTACAAAGAATCAAGTTTAATTTGTCCAATGATCTTCATGAAAGTTTTTATTATATCCCTCTTGAATATCTATCACTTCGGGACTAGTTTCATATGTTGCTTTTGATAGCTCAAACAAATCTAAGTGAAGAACAAGAGCATAAAAATTTTCGTCTCTCAAAATAATATAAGTGAAGCATGAGAGAATTTCTTCAAAAGTTTACTAACTCTCAAACAAATCTAAGTGAAGCATGAGAGCATTTCTTCAAAAATATTAAAGCACACTGTGCTCAAAAAGATATAAGTGAAGCACTAGAGCAAATCCATAGCTCAACGAATTTAAGTGAAGCACATAGAGCAATTCTAACAAATCATAGTATAATTTTGGCTCTCTCAAATAGGTGTGTTCAGCAAGGATACTTGACACAATACAAAAAACAAAACAAGCAAGGACTCATATAATACAAGATGCTCCAAGCAAAACTCATGATATGTGACGAATAAAAATATAGCTCCAACTAAAATACCGATGGTCGTTAGAAGAAAGAGGGAATAGCACTCGGGGCATCCCCAAGCTTAGTTGCTTGTTCCTCCTTGGATATTATCTCAGGGTGCCATGGGGAATCCCCAAGCTTAGTCTCTTCTTACTCCTTATTCCTTCATCCATCGTGATCTCATCCGAAACTTGAAAACTTCAATCAGACAAAACTTAACAAAACCTTCATGAGATCCGTTACTATAACAAAGCAAATCACCACTCTAAGTATTGTTGGAAACCCATTCATATTTTATTATTGCATTATATCTACTATATTGCAACTTTGCTATGGCTCATACCCTCAATATAACCCATAGATTCATCAAAATAAGCACACAATGCAACGAACACAAAATCAGTCAAAAACTGAACAATATGTAGCAATCTGAAAACTTCGCATACTTCTGTAACTCCAAAAATTCTAAAAAATTAGGACAGTGTAGGCAATTTGTATATCAATCTTGTGTAAAAAAATTAGAATTTTTCGTCGCTTCTGTGATTTTTCAAAATTATTTTACTGGACGCAGAAGTTTCTGTTTTTCAACAAGACCAAATCAACTATCACCCAGCATGATCCCAAAGGCTTTGCTTGGCCCAAACACTAATTAAAACATAAAAAACACAATCATAACAGATGCATAATTGCGCAAACACTCAAGAACAGAAAGAAAAAGGCAAAAAAATTATTCATCGGGTTGCCTCCTGATAACCCACAAGTATAGGGGATCAATTGTAGCCTCTTTCGATAAGTAAGAGTGTCGAACCCAACGAGGAGCTAAAGGTAGAACAAATATTCCCTCAAGTTCTATCGACCACCGATACAACGCTACGCACGCTTGACTTTTCGCTTTACCTAGAACAAGTATGAAACTAGAAGTACTTTGTAGGTGTTTTTGGATAGGTTTGCAAGAATATAAAGAGCACGTAAATAAAAACTAGGGGCTGTTTAGATAAAGACACAATAAAGTTAGTATAACGAGTGTGCAGTGGTGGTAGGAGTTGCGAAATTGTCCCAAAGAAATTGACTACTTTACTAGACCGATAGCAAGTTTTATGTGGGAGAGGCCACTGCTAGCATGTCATCCATGACTTGGAATTCTATGCACTTATGATTGGAACTATTAGCAAGCATCCCCAACTACTAACGTTCATTAAGGTAAAACCCAACCATAGCATTAATATATATTGGCCCCCCTTCAATCCCGTATGCAACCATTTCTATGCTAGGTTGAAGCTTCTGTCACTCTTGCCCTCCAATACATAGTCCTATCAACATACAACTAACCCTATGGTGTGATCCACGCGCGCGCTCATATGATGGGCACCAAAGGACAGCAACATAACCACAAGCAAATTAAACCAATCATAGCAATTCATCAATTACCGATAGGACAACGAAAATTTACTCAGACATCATAGGATGGCAACACATCATTGGATAATAATATGAAGCATAAAGCACCATGTTCAAGTAGAGGGTACAGCGGGTTGCGGGAGAGTGGACCGCTGTAGACAGATTGGGGAAGGTGATGGAGATGTTGGTGAAGATGACGGGGGTGTTGGTGTAGATTGCGCTGATAATGATGGCCCGGGTGGTGTTCCGGCGCCATCGGGAGAGAGGGGGAGAGGGCCCCCTTCTTCTTCTTCTTCTTCCTTGACCTTCTCCCTAGATGGGAGAAGGGTTTCTCCTCTGGTCCTTGGCTTCCATGGCATAGGAGGGGCGAGACCCCCTACGAGATTGGATCTGTCTCTCTCTGTTTCTGCGCTCTGGATTCTACCCTTTCACCGTTTCTTTTATAACCGGAGATCCGTAACTCCGATTGGGCTGAATTTTGGACACGATCTCTATCTGGATATTAGCTTTCTTGCGGCGCAAGAAGGGCTCCAACCGCCTTACGGGGTTGCCACGAGGGTCTAGGGCGCGCCCCCTGCCTCGTGGCCCCCTCGGGCATCGTCTCACGTTGATTCTTCTTCCCAAAAATCATAAATATTCCAAAAAAAAATCTCCGTCAGTTTTTATCCCGTTTGGACTCCATTTGATATGGGTTTTCTGCGAAACAAAAAACATGCAACAGGCAGGAACTGGCACTGGGCACTGGATCAATATGTTAGTCCCAAAAATAGTATAAAAAGTTGCCAAAAGTATATGAAAGTTGTATAATATTGGCATGGAACAATCAAAAATTATAGATACGACGGAGACGTATCAGCTCCCAACAAGCGCTATCGTTTTATGCCCCTAGCTAGGCACAATGCATAGATCTAAGTATTATCATCTTTAGTTTCCAACACCTCAATCAAACTCTTAGAGTTCTTCAAAGATTTAGCATACAATTTTCAATAACAATACTCCTAGGAACAAGTTTGAAAAATATCATTCTGCCAAGTAGGGTCTTTTATCACTTCAAGAAAATCAGGGTGAATACTGATCATCTTAAGATCTTCTTTGTTACTATTAGAAGTTGCACCCTTGTTTTTAGTGACTTGAGTAATCTTGCCAACTTTTATTGAAGTTTTTTCAATAGTTTTAGCGGAAGAAAAAGCCGTGCTAAGATTACTAAAAATTTCTTACAACTTATCAATTCTAGCGGGGCTCTCCTCTATTCTCTCGTTGAATGCGGGTTCTTTTTGTTTTAGTACTTTAAGAGCATCTTCCGCTTTTGACCCGATTCTATTAGCAAGATTGTGCATCCTTTTATCTTATTTTTCAATGTTTTCTTCAGTGAGCATTTTATTTTCAATAGCATCTAGCCTTTCCATAACATGCTCGAGAGTTAAAGTTGTTTCATTAATCATAAGAGGTGATGAACCCACTAGATTTCCCATAGCATTAAAAGCATCTAGAGAAGGACACATCAAGAAATTTCCACTGGTAATCGTATCGAGGACGAATCTATACCAAGTAGTGATGCCCACATAAAAATAGCAAAGAAGAACAACGGTAGATTGCTTACGAATAGATCTATCATGAGCATTGCAAATCCTATACCAAGCATCTTTTAAATTCTCCTCTCCCCTTTGTTTGAAATTAAGAACCTCATTCTCGGGGGTGCACGCAATAGAGGAAGAACTATCCATAACAACAAAAGGCGACAAACAAAATTGCACACATAAACAGATCTGACGAGAAAATGGCGAACGAAAAAGAGGGCGAATAAAACGACAAATTTTTGTTAATTGGGGGAGATGAAAACGAGAGGCAAATGGCAAATAATGTATATTGCAAGGATATGAGATTTGTGATTAGGAACCTGATAGATGTTAATGATGTCTCCCCGGCAACGGTGCAAGAAATCCTTTCTTGATGGCTCGTATCCGCGTCAATATTTCCCCGAAGAAGAAGGGATGATGCAGTACAGCTTCGGTAGGTATTTCCCTCAGTTATGAAACCAAGGTTGCCGAACCAGTAGGAGCACTACTGTAGGATGCTGCTAACGCGACACTGCGATCAGAGACCCTTCGACGAAACTGTGTGCGATGCCATAGTCGCAAACGGTGGTGTAAAAAACCCGTCAAAAGGTGCAAAACGTTTGCGATGGAGGATGCATCAAACACGATTCAGATTTTAGTTGCGTGTGCGATGCAGGGCATACGGTTCAGCTCAGTTAACTATTTGCGATGAGGAGGAACAAAAGAAATGGGCAGCCAGATGAAGGCGTGTGCGATATACAGCATATGGTTCACTCGGATGAACTATTTGTGATTAGGCAACACAAAAGAAACGGTCAGCCGGATCAAGGTGTGTGCGATATACAGCATGCGGTTCAATCGGATGAACTGTTTGCGTTGAGACATGAGAACAGAAATGGCTCAACTTAACAAGATGTGTGTGATACGCGACAAACAGGTCTGTAATCGAAAACGTGTGCGAAGACCGATAACAACACAGACGATTACTGCTAACAAGCCGTGTGTGTTGTGAGCAAACGATTGCTCGTACACAAATTGTGAGTGATTGATGAAAACATCACCGACGGGTTCCATTGTTTAGTCCGTGTGCGATGTGATTTTCTTTGTCCGCACAACATCTATGCTCTGTCTACAGATCATCAACATATATACTTAAAAAGACAGCATTGCATAACCAAATTAAGCATACAATTACACAAGTGACTACACACATAACATTTCCACACACCAAAGAAAGCAATTACATGCATACTAAAGTAGGAGAAACGAGGATCTAATCATCTACTTATTGTTGTGACGACGCTTGCCATTGCTCTGCTTCCGGCTGGATCCCTGGCCATTTTGGGGAAGGAGGCCTTCCTCATGTCAACGATCTGCTTGTACATGTCGTAGCTCGTGTACGCCTCCTTGGTCGCATACACGACGTGAGCTTTGTCGAGTTTCTCCATCCAGGCCGAGTGCCAGGCATGCTTGTCCTTGTTGCACGAATCCTTCATGTCTCTGTAGTAGGGGTCGATGATGGCCTTGGCGAGGTGAACCAGTGAGTCCTTCTCATGCTCCTTGCTGCCCCAGATCTTGTATTGGCCTTGGATGTCGACAAGATTCTAGCAAGTGATGCCTGAATTCTCGAGCGCCTTTACATCGTTGGTGATGTCCACCATAGCGAACATGTAGTGGGGGTTGTTGAAAAACCTGGCGAAACGCTCGCAAGGCCTTGTGGCCAGGCAGTAGTGGTAGACGAGGACGTGGTGGCGCACACACATCTGGGCGATGGCGACCTTGGGACGGGACCTGGCACGAGCGCGGGTGTACTCGAGGTCAAACCCGACCACCTTGTACTTCTCCTCGGCAAGCAACAGCTCCATGATGTGGATGGAGTGCTCCACCCAGACCGGGTCATTGGTGTACACCACTGAGAAGTCCATGAACCTTCTGTGGGTGTCCACCACGGCACACATTGTGAACTGCTGCTCGTCGTCGATAGCCGCTCGGAGCGCCATTGGAACCGCGTAGGATACTTTCTAAGAATTTCTCGTGGTGGTTGTGCTTCTTGCAATGGTGGGGAGCGATCGAAAGGTTGAAGAGACACAAGGTTTAAATGGTCGTTGTAATAAATGGGGGTCGACCGACCTGTAATCGTCACGTCTTGTCACGTTGTTCATAGCGGAGGATTCCAGTGCACGCTTGACAACACCGCACCGCACGCATGGGCTCAAAGAGGCGCCAAATGTATTGTTGGTGAGACTGTTCCCGTGCTAACACGCTGTTTACCGCGCAAGCTTCCCGCCCGGCTAGTTTGGCCACGCGTCAACTAGAAGAGGGACAAATCATGTGCGTTTATTGGCGAAAAGCTTTGTAAAAACAAAGTGTGTGGAATGACTTCGGTCATAAGTTTACTCGTGGGTGATGAGGTCAAAGTTACACAGAAGAGTGATGTTGGACACTCGAGTGCGATAATTAATTCTGCGCTCTACAGTGCACACGGTGGAAGAAACCAACTATGTGCAATAATATCGAAGATCGCAGTCGAGTTAGCTATACAGATCGTGTGCTGTGACATCGACAAGGTAAACAGATTCGAGAATGGTTAATAAAATCTAAGGCCATTGCATATTAAGGTCAAAATAGTGCTAGCAATATACGAGTCTCATACGATGCCATTTCAACGATTGTACCACAAAAGCTCGAAATATTACAAGGTTCAAATTCCAGAGTTATATGGCTCAAATTTGAAGATTACAAGGTTCAAACTGGTATTAGAAATAAAATTCAGCTCATCAGCTGCAAACGCTCGCGCTGATCCGCTGAACATGGATATCAGAGAGGTTCAAACTAATATTACCACTTCTAAGTCTGGTTTCGAAACCTCACAATTTTTGCAAAGGGGTCAGCCACTGAGAAGTCATGTATGGGGTTGACACGATGACTTCCGATTATTCTTTCATCTGAAGTTCCAAAATGAAATTCAGCATTTTTCGAGCCTATTCCATTCTGCCACAGGCGCCGACGCTGGTCAAGAAACCATTCATTTTTACGAAATATATGTAGGGCAAACCTCATTACCTTCAGCACCTTTGCTCTGAGAACAAAGAACCTGGCGAATATAATCTCCGGTAAGGTCCCTCGGTAGGAGTTCAAAGTAATTTCTGAGAGATGCAGATCTAGGCATTCGACGTGATTGTTATATTGTATCACATTATCCACCACTGGGCCTAATCTTATCTGCAAAAGAAGAAAACGTGTTAGTGCCTACATGCAGTTTTGAACATTACTACATGCCTATTTGGTTTGCAGGATTTGTAAAATGCACTAACATGCCATCTTCGATCTGACATGATTAACATGGGCATTTGATTACATTCTAGAAAAATGTAGCCTTCTTCACAAGAGGTTGGAGTGGATGAAAAGTTCCCTAAGAAAACTAGTACAGATGAATCCAAAGGAGAAATGCTTATTGATTGTAACCATATGGATCAAGCAACCAATATGGGGGGAACATGTATGTACTGAAATCCTCCAAAAGAACCTTCAGAAATCGTAGTACATTGTCATTGTAAACTTGGAAAAAGGTGTCACAAATTGAACTCCCTTATGGTTAACATTTAACAGGAAAGGAACACCACCTCGATATATAGCTTCTCCAGGCACGTAAAGCATCTCAGGAAACTGACAACTTGCTCCAGGTTGGGGCCGATAGATTCTAGTGCCAAGACCTTCACTGTGTGCAGTTTCAGGGTCAAGCTTGTCGGAATTATTTTCTGACTGATAGACGAACAAACATCTTCAAAATTATAAATAATGTTAATTTGTAGAAGGAGAGGTAGAAGGTGGTTGTTGTACCTGAACGGGTGTGGATCCAATAACAAGGTCGGAGTATTTGTCAGACGAGTAGCCCACCACTGTCAATTTTGGCGCAGAAATGACATTGATTCTTGTTGGACCTTCTTGATCAACTACAAGTAATCTCTCAAGTGCAGGCGTGTCCTTAATGACCATACTGTGGTACACATCTTGTGATGTCTTCCTGCCGCACCAGCAATACACATAAGTAGTCCGGAGAGTCATGGAGGTGATGTGGAAGGTACTCAACCCATTGATCGCCTGAGGACGAAGCTACTTGAGTGCAGTACAGCCACGGAGCAGGCGCTCCATGTCACCATTTCAGAGGCTGACAGCGACAAGCTCGAGGTGCTTCAGTCGTGGTAGAATAAGAGCGGGCGCGTCATTAAGGGGGATGGCAGTTCCTGAACTTGGCGGCGCACGGCGTGGGCGCGAGGTGGAGTGCAGACATTGGCAGCGACCGCATATGCCCATCATCAAAAGTGAGCTCCTCGATATGATCTAGGGTGGGGGATCAGAACCAGTTGTCAAGCTTGGCTCGGTTCTTGCCGTTGGAACGGAACTTGCCCATTCTAAGGCCTCTGGTTAGGCCAAGGTGACTGCCGAGGATCTTGGAGAACGCATCCAAGCTTTTGCGGTGGCCATGGCAGAGCTCGTGGGTGTCTATGAGGTCGAGAGGGTTGGAGTTCCATAGGGGGTGCCACCGTCAAGAAAGGACGGTTGTCCGTGCCCATATTTGATTGGGAGGAGGGAGATGATGACTATCAACATATCATCGGGGAGGCTGCTGATGAAGTCTAGGCCTGCTGGAGTCGCTTGCGGTTCTAGCTCACCCCGCCTCCGCTTGTTGGCAGCCCCGTTCTCCACCTCCGGAGTCTCCTTGTCAGCGGCGCTTTCTGATAGAAATGGGAGTACATGGAATATTTAGTTAAAACAGGGCAATAGAAAAGTGTATTGGTAACTAGAAGTTATTAGGTAGGAATATAGTAAGAATAAGGAATAACAATTGGTTGCTTAAATACTACAAAATTCATTTGGCATTGCTGGGTAAGTCAACATGCAGATAGTTGAAAAGAAAACTTACTTCGAACAAAGTCTGGACAGATGATTTTGTCGGGGAAGTTAGCATATATCTCATGACCAGGCCCTTTTATGTGCAGTGCAATTTTAGTGCCAGCTTTCAGTACATAAAACTTAGAAAATTCTTTCCAAAAGCCAGTGCCAAAATAGGAGTCACCATGTTCATCAAGTCTTACAATAGCAACGATTGTAAATCCATGGTTTGTGTGCAGTATGACATCCGTGCAGTCTTGATCTATGTAAAGGGAAAGATTGTGCACTACATAATCTGTTGCATAGCAAGGGATGCGCTGCAGAAAATGGTATAATTGTTAAAGAAAATATGGTAACATGCAAATATGGGCCCAAATTGAAAGAACTGTACAGCAGTTGAAATCGAAGGACAAAAATCTATAATTAAACATATAGGGTAAATATGATGTCATGGAAATATGGGAGTAATCGAAAGAACAATACATCATTAATTTGCCTAATATAGAAAGAAGAGGGGGAAAATCCCCTTTGACGTATATGGTGCATGTGGCACCTTTTATCCAAATGTAGCAATAATTAGAATATGTTCCGGAAAGTAGGCCATGCCAACCGATTTAGGGTGAGATTGAACATACGTTGGCATCCTCAAGTGATTTGGTACGGTGAGATGGAATCTCTGGCAAAGGTCACAAAGTCCTGATGTGTCGGCGCGCTGTACATTCTATGAATGAATGAAAACCCTCAAATCAGCTCGAATAAAAATGAATTCACGGCGATTTCCGCCGGGTGATTAAAAGAGGCAGATGAACTGGGATAAGAGATGATATAATATCTCATTAAATTAGTTACCTTGTCGTCCATGAGAAAGAACCCTCAGTACGGCAGATTCCCTAATCGAGCGGAGTTGGGTCGACCGCGAGCAGCGTCGAGAAAGTTGATGGCGATAGGCGGCGGCAAGCGGAAGTGGCGAAATGCGATGGGCTTTGCTAGTAGCCTGGCAGCGGCGGCAGGCGTCGAGCTAAGTGTTTACCGCCGCGATAGGCGGTGCCATGGCATAGACGCGGAGGAGCTTGTGCAGGTGTGAATGGGCACCGTACTGGAGGGGGTGGTGGGCGGGGTGAGGGTTTTTGTGACATGGGGATGGTGAGGGTTTTCTTTTTTCTTTTTTGAATTGGGTGGTGAGGGTTTTCTGTCCCACAAAGAATTTTGGAGGCGACGGATTCCTAGAGCGAAGCGTGTGTGATTGATGAAACAGGCAAAATGAAAGTCATTGCACATGGTTCCAATTTTGGGAACCGTGTGTGATTGACATACTACCTCCATCCTGGTTTATTGGTCCCCCTTCGTAATTTTTACCAAATTTTGACCAAATATTTAACATACTCAGACATAGATAATAAGCGTACACGTACATAAGCATAGTTCAACCATAAGTACATAGTTCAACCGTCATTAAGCATACTCAAGCGTACATAGTTCGATCCATCCCACATCTCAACTCACATGTCGGCACGATCCTGAAGCTTCTCCAGGTACTCGGCATACGCACCGTGCGCCACCCTGCGAGAATACTTCTGCTTGAAGGAGCCAACGGCCCGTCCTCTTGCATGCGCCAAAACACTTAGATACGCTTCATGAAGCTTGTGGTTGCAAAATGGGCATCGATAGCCGCCGTTCCGGGTCCTAATACGCCTGTTATGCATTCCCGCATAAAGCTCCCTCAGGATTTTCCTCTTGTACCTCCTCTGGCCATCTTCATCCTCACTGTCCACATCGTCAGACAGAACCTATACAAATAGTAAAACAAATTTGGCATCAAATCAATGATTACATGCCGTGAAGTAGGATTAGGTATTTATGGCTATTTATTTATACATATCCAAAGATTATGGTTCGATTTTTAAGCACAGTCGTCTATGTACAGACCAATCTTGAAGAAAATAATGGCACAAACATATGTAGGTCATTCAAAATCAATTGTCAAGTCCTGGCTAGGAATTATTGTTGGAAATATGCCCTAGAGGCAATAATAAATGGTTATTATTATATTTCTTTGTTCATGATAATTGTCTATTGTTCATGCTATAATTGTATTGTCCGGAAATCGTAATACATGTGTGAATACATAGACCACGACGTGTCCCTAGTAAGCCTCTAGTTGACTAGCTCGTTGATCAACAGATAGTCATGGTTTCCTGACTATGGACATTGGATGTCATTGATAACGGGATCACATCATTAGGAGAATGATGTGATGGACAAGACCCAATCCTAAGCTTAGCATAAAAGATCGTGTAGTTTCGTTTGCTAGAGCTTTTCCAATGTCAAGTATCTTTTCCTTAGACCATGAGATCGTGCAACTCCCGGATACTGTAGGAGTGCTTTGGGTGTGCCAAACGTCACAACGTAACTAGGTGACTATAAAGGTGCACTACGGGTATCTCCGAAAGTGTCTGTTGGGTTGGCACGGATCGAGACTGGGATTTGTCACTCCGTGTGACGGAGAGGTATCTCTGGGCCCACTCGGTAATGCATCATCATAATGAGCTCAATGTGACTAAGGCGTTAGTCACGGGATCATGCATTGCGGTACGAGTAAAGAGACTTGCCGGTAACGAGATTGAACAAGGTATTGGGATACCGACGATCGAATCTCGGGCAAGTAACATACCGATTGACAAAGGGAATTGCATACGGATTGATTGAATCCTCGACACCGTGGTTCATCCGATGAGATCATCGTGGAACATGTGGGAGCCAACATGGGTATCCAGATCCCGCTGTTGGTTATTGACCGGAGAGGCGTCTCGGTCATGTCTGCATGTCTCCCGAACCCGTAGGGTCTACACACTTAAGGTTCGGTGACGCTAGGGTTGTAGAGATATATGTATGCGGAAACCCGAAAGTTGTTCGGAGTCCCGGATGAGATCCCGGACGTCACGAGAGGTTCCGGAATGGTCCGGAGGTGAAGAATTATATATAGGAAGTCCAGTTTCGGCCACCGGGAAAGTTTCGGGGGTTACCGGTATTGTACCGGGACCACCGGAAGGGTCCCGGGGGTCCACCGGGTGGGGCCACCTATCCCGGAGGGCCCCGTGGGCTGAAAGTGGAAGGGAACCAGCCCTTAGTGGGCTGGGGCGCCCCCCTTGGGCCTCCCCCCATGCGCCTAGGGTTGGGAACCCTAGGGGGAGTTTCCCCTTGCCTTGGGGGGCAAGGCAACCCCTTTCCCCCTTGTGGCCGCCGCCCCCCCTTTGGATCTCATCTCCAGGGCCGGCGCACCCCCCCAGGGGCCTATATAAAGGGGGGAGGGATGGCAGCAGACTACAGCCTTGGGCGGCTCCCTCCTCCCCTGCAACACCTCTCTCTCTCGCGCAGAAGCTCGGCGAAGCCCTGCCGGAGAACCCGCTACATCCACCACCACGCCGTCGTGCTGTTGGATCTCCATCAACCTCTCCTTCCCCCTTGCTGGATCAAGAAGGAGGAGACATCGCTGCACCGTACGTGTGTTGAACGCGGAGGTGCCGTCCGTTCGGCACTCGGTCATCGGTGATTTGGATCACGGCGAGTACGACTCCGTCATCCACGTTCATTGGAACGCTTCCGCTCGCGATCTACAAGGGTATGTAGATGCACTCCTTTCCCCTCGTTGCTAGTATACTCCATAGATGCATCTTGGTGAGCGTAGGAAAATTTTAAAATTATGCTACGATTCCCAACAGTGGCATCATGAGCCAGGCCTATGCGTAGTTACTATGCACGAGTAGAACACAAAGCAGTTGTGGGCGTTGAGTTTGCCAATTCTTCTTGCCGCTACTAGTCGTTTCTTGTTTCGGCGGCATTGTAGGATGAAGCGGCCCGGACCGACCTTACACGTACGCTTACGTGAGACAGGTTCCACCGACTGACATGCACTAGTTGCATAAGGTGGCTAGCGGGTGTCTGTCTCTCCTACTTTAGTCGGAACGGATTCGATGAAAAGGGTCCTTATGAAGGGTAAATAGAGATTGGCAAATCACGTTGTGGTCATACGTAGGTAAGAAAACGTTCTTGCTAGAAACCTACAAACCACGTAAAAACTTGCAACAACAATTAGAGGACGTCTAACTTGTTTTTGCAGCAAGTGCTATGTGATGTGATATGGCCAGAAGATGTGATGAATGATATATGTGATGTATGAGATTGATCATATTCTTGTAATAGGAATCACGACTTGCATGTCGATGAGTATGACAACCGGCAGGAGCCATAGGAGTTGTCTTTATTATTTTTCATGACCTGCGTGTCATTGAATAACGCCATGTAATTACTTTACTTTGTTGCTAAACGCGTTAGCCATAGAAGTAGAAGTAATCGTTGGCGTGACGACTTCATGAAGACACAATGATGGAGATCATGGATCATGGTGTCATGCCGGTGACGAAGATGATCATGGTGCCCCGAAGATGGAGATCAAAGGAGCATAATGATATTGGCCATATCATGTCACTATTTGATTGCATGTGATGTTTATCATGTTTTTGCATCTTATTTGCTTAGAACGACGGTAGTAAGTAAGATGATCCCTTATAATAATTTCAAGAAAGTGTTCACCCTAACTGTGCACCGTTGCGAAGGTTCGTTGTTTCGAAGCACCACGTGATGATCGGGTGTGATAGATTCTAACGTTCGAATACAACGGGTGTTGACGAGCCTAGCATGTACAGACATGGCCTCGGAACACACGCAATACACTTAGGTTGACTTGACGAGCCTAGCACGTACAGACATGGCCTCGGAACATGGAGGACCGAATGGTCGAGCATGAGTCGTATAGAAGATACGATCAACATGGAGATGTTCACCGATCTTGACTAGTCCGTCTCACGTGATGATCGGACACGGCCTAGTTGAATTCGGATCATGTTTCACTTAGATGACTAGAGGGATGTCTATCTGCAGTGGGGGAGTTCATTAAATATTGTTAGATGAACTTAATTATCATGAACTTAGTCTTAAATCTTTACACTATGTTTCTTGTAGATCAAATGTGGCCAACGTTGTCCTCAATTGTCAACGCGTTCCTAGAGAAAAACCAATTCTGAAGATGATGGCAGCAACTATACGGACTGGGTCTGGAACCTGAGATCATCTCATAAGGTAGCCAAAAAGATTATGTCTAGAAGCACGCTAGTGATGCACCAATCCCACAGAACAAGACGTTATGAATGCTTGGCAGCAAGCGTGCTGATGATTACTCCCTCGTTCAGTGCGGCATGCTTTACAGCTTAGAACCGGGTCTCCAAAAGCGTTTTGAGAAACATGGAGCATATGAGTATGTTCGAGGAGCTGAAACTTGGTTTTTCCAAGCTCATGCCGGGGTCGAGAGATATGATGTCTCGACAAGTTCTTCAGCTGTAAAATGGAGGAGAACAGTTCTGTTAGTGAGCACATACTCAGAATGTCTGGGTTGCACAACCGCTTGTCTCAGCTGGGAGTTAATCTCCCGGATGACGCGGTCGTTGACAGAATCCTCCAGTCGCTTCCACCAAGCTACAAGAGCTTTGTGATGAACTTCAATATGCAGGGGATGGAAAAGACCATTCCTGAGGTATATTCAATGCTGAAATCAGCTGAGGTAGAGATCAGAAAAGAACATCAAGTGTTGATGGTGAATAAAACCACTAAGTTCAAGAAGGGCAAGGGTAAGAAGAACTTCAAGAAGGACGGCAAGGGAGTTGCCGCGCCCGGTAAGCCAGTTACCGGGAAGAAGTCAAAGAATGGACCCAAGCCCGAGACTGAGTGCTTTTATTGCAAGGGAAGTGGTCACTGGAAGCGGAACTGCCCCAAGTATTTAGCGGACAAGAAGAAGGCCGGCAACACCCAAGGTATATGTGATATACAAGTAATTGATGTGTACCTTACCAGTACTCGTAGTAGCTCCTGGGTATTTGATACCGGTGCGGTTGCTCACATTTGTAACTCAAAGCAGGAACTATGGAATAAACGGAGACTGACGAAGGACGAGGTGACGATGCGCGTCGGGAATGGTTCCAAGGTCGATGTGATCGCCGTTGGCACGCTACCTCTACATCTACCCACGGGATTAGTTTTAAACCTCAATAATTGTTATTTAGTGCCAGCTTTGAGCATGAACATTGTATCTGGATCTCGTTTAATTCGAGATGGCTACTCATTTAAATCTGAGAATAATGGTTGTTCTATTTATTTGAGAGATATGTTTTATGGTCATGCCCCGCTGGTCAATGGTTTATTTTTGATGAATCTCGAACATGATGTTACACATGTTCATAGTGTGAATACCAAAAGATGTAAAGTTGATAACGATAGTCCCACATACTTGTGGCACTGCCGCCTTGGTCACATTGGTGTCAAGCGCATGAAGAAGCTCCATGCAGATGGACTTTTGGAGTCTCTTGATTACGAATCATTTGACACGTGCGAACCATGCCTCATGGGTAAGATGACCAAGACTCCGTTCTCCGGAACAATGGAGCGAGCAACAAACTTATTGGAAATCATACATATCGATGTGTGTGGTCCAATGAGTGTTGAGGCTCGCGGAGGAAATCGTTATGTTCTCACTCTCACTGATGATTTAAGTAGATATGGGTATGTCTACCTGATGAAACACAAGTCTGAAACCTTTGAAAAGTTCAAGGAATTTCAGAGTGAAGTTGAGAATCAACGTGACAGGAGAATAAAATTCCTACGATCAGATCGTGCTGGAGAATATTTCAGTCACGAGTTTGGTGCACACTTAAGGAAATGTGGAATAGTTTCACAACTCACGCCGCCTGGAACACCTCAGAGAAATGGTGTGTCCGAACGTCGTAATCGCACTCTATTGGATATGGTGTGATCTATGATGTCTCTTACCGATTTACCGCTCTCATTTTGGGGCTATGCTTTAGAGACTGCCGCATTCACTTTAAATAGGGCTCCGTCGAAATCCGTTGAGACGACACCGTACGAATTATGGTTTGGGAAGAAACCTAAGATGTCGTTTCTAAAAGTTTGGGGATGCGATGCTTATGTCAAGAAACTTCAACCTGAAAAGCTCGAACCCAAATCGGAAAAATGCGTCTTCATAGGATACCCTAAGGAAACTATTGGGTATACCTTCTACCTCATATCCGAAGGCAAGATCTTCGTTGCCAAGAACGGGTCCTTTCTGGAGAAGGAGTTTCTCTCGAAAGAATTGAGTGGGAGGAAAGTGGAACTTGATGAGGTGATAGTCACCCCTTCCGAACCGGAAAGTAGCGCAGCGCGGGAAAATGTTCCTGTGGTGCCTACACCGACTGGGGAGGAAGTTAATGATGATGATCATGAAGCTTCCGATCAAGTTACTACTGAACTTCGTAGGTCCACAAGGACACGTTCCGCACCAGAGTGGTACGGCAACCCTGTCCTGGAAATCATGTTGTTAGACAACGGTGAACCTTCGAACTATGAAGAAGCGATGGCGGTCCCGGATTCCGACAAATGGCTAGAAGCCATGAAATCCGAGATAGGATCCATGTATGAAAACGAAGTATGGACTTTGACTGACTTGCCCAATGATCGGCGAGCCATAGAAAACAAATGGATCTTTAAGAAGAAGACGGACGCGGATGGTAATGTGACCATCTACAAAGCTCGACTTGTCGCTAAGGGTTATCGACAAGTTCAAGGGGTTGACTATGATGAGACTTTCTCACCCGTAGCGAAGCTGAAGTCCGTCCGAATCATGTTAGCAATTGCCGCATACTATGATTATGAGATATGGCAGATGGACGTCAAAACGGCATTCCTTAACGGCTTCCTTAAGGAAGAGATGTATATGATGCAGCCGGAAGGTTTTGTCGATCCTAAGAATGCTAACAAAGTATGCAAGCTCTAGCGCTCAATCTATGGGCTGGTGCAAGCATCTCGGAGTTGGAACATTCGCTTTGATGAGATGATCAAAGCGTTTGGGTTTACACAGACTTATGGAGAAGCCTGTGTTTACAAGAAAGTGAGTGGGAGCTCTGTAGCATTTCTCATATTATATGTGGATGACATACTATTGATGGGAAATGATATAGAATTCTTGGAAAGTATAAAGGCCTATTTGAATAAGTGTTTTTCAATGAAGGACCTTGGAGAAGCTGCTTATATATTAGGCATCAAGATCTATAGAGATAGATCAAGACGCCTCATTGGTCTTTCACAAAGTACATACCTTGACAAGATATTGAAGAAGTTCAATATGGATCAGTCCAAGAAGGGGTTCTTGCCTGTATTGCAAGGTGTGCAATTGAGCACGGCTCAATGCCCGACCACGGCAGAAGATATAGAAAAGATGAGTGTCATCCCCTATGCCTCGGCCATAGGGTCTATTATGTATGCCATGCTGTGTGCCAGACCTGATGTAAACCTTGCCGTACGTTTGGTAGGAAGATACCAAAGTAATCCCGGCATGGAACACTGGACAGCGGTCAAGAATATCCTGAAGTACCTGAAGAGGACTAAGGATATGTTTCTCGTTTATGGAGGTGACGAAGAGCTCGTCGTAAAGGGTTACGTCGACGCCAGCTTCGACACAGATCTGGATGACTCGAAGTCACAAACCGGATACGTGTATATTTTGAATGGAGGAGCAGTAAGCTGGTGCAGTTGCAAGCAAAGCGTCGTGGCGGGATCTACATGTGAAGCGGAGTACATGGCAGCCTCGGAGGCAGCACAGGAAGCAGTCTGGATGAAGGAGTTCATTACCGACCTAGGGGTGATTCCCAATGTGTCGGGCCCGATGACTCTCTTCTGTGACAACACTGGAGCTATTGCCCTTGTGAAGGAGCCCAGGTTTCACAGGAAGACTAGGCATATCAAGCGTCGCTTCAACTCCATTCGTGAAAGTGTTCAAAATGGAGACATAGATATTTGTAAAGTGCATACGGACCTGAATGTAGCAGATCCGTTGACTAAACCTCTCCCTAGGGCAAAACATGATCAACACCAGGACGCAATGGGTGTTCGATTCATCACAATGTAACTAGATTATTGACTCTAGTGCAAGTGGGAGACTGTTGGAAATATGCCCTAGAGGCAATAATAAATGGTTATTATTATATTTCTTTGTTCATGATAATTGTCTATTGTTCATGCTATAATTGTATTGTCCAGAAATCGTAATACATGTGTGAATACATAGACCACGACGTGTCCCTAGTAAGCCTCTAGTTGACTAGCTCGTTGATCAACAGATAGTCATGGTTTCCTGACTATGGACATTGGATGTCATTGATAACGGGATCACATCATTAGGAGAATGATGTGATGGACAAGACCCAATCCTAAGCTTAGCATAAAAGATCGTGTAGTTTCGTTTGCTAGAGGTTTTCCAATGTCAAGTATCTTTTCCTTAGATCATGAGATCGTGCAACTCCCGGATACCGTAGGAGTGCTTTGGGTGTGCCAAACGTCACAACGTAACTAGGTGACTATAAAGGTGCACTACGGGTATCTCCGAAAGTGTCTGTTGGGTTGGCACGGATCGAGACTGGGATTTGTCACTCCATGTGACGGAGAGGTATCTCTGGGCCCACTCGGTAATGCATCATCATAATGAGCTCAATTTGACTAAGGCGTTAGTCACGGGATCATGCATTGCGGTACGAGTAAAGAGACTTGCCGGTAACGAGATTGAACAAGGTATTGGGATACCGACGATCGAATCTCGGGCAAGTAAGATAGTGATTGACAAAGGGAATTGCATACGGATTGATTGAATCCTCGACACCGTGGTTCATCCGATGAGATCATCGTGGAACATGTGGGAGCCAACACGGGTATCCAGATCCCGCTGTTGGTTATTGACCGGAGAGGCGTCTCGGTCATGTCTGCATGTCTCCCGAACCCGTAGGGTCTACACACTTAAGGTTCGGTGACGCTAGGGTTGTAGAGATATATGTATGCGGAAACCCGAAAGTTGTTCGGAGTCCCGGATGAAATCCCGGACGTCACGACAGGTTCCGGAATGGTCCGGAGGTGAAGAATTATATATAGGAAGTCCAGTTTCGGCCACCGGGAAAGTTTCGGGGGTTACCGGTATTGTACCGGGACCACCGGAAGGGTCCCGGGGGTCCACCGGGTGGGGCCACCTATCCCGGAGGGCCCCGTGGGCTGAAAGTGGAAGGGAACCAGCCCTTAGTGGGCTGGGGCGCCCCCTTGGGCCTCCCCCCATGCGCCTAGGGTTGGGAACCCTAGGGGGAGTTTCCCCTTGCCTTGGGGGGCAAGGCAACCCCTTTCCCCCTTGTGGCCGCCGCCCCCCCCCCCTTTGGATCTCATCTACAGGGCCGGCGCACCCCCCCAGGGGCCTATATAAAGGGGGGAGGGAGGGCAGTAGACTACAGCCTTGGGCGCCTCCCTCCTCCCCTGCAACACCTCTCTCTCTCGCGCAGAAGCTCGGCGAAGCCCTGCCGGAGAACCGCTACATCCACCACCACGCCGTCGTGTTGTTGGATCTCCATCAACCACTCCTTCCCCCTTGCTGGATCAAGAAGGAGGAGACGTCGCTGCACCGTACGTGTGTTGAACGCGGAGGTGCCGTCCGTTCGGCACTCGGTCATCGGTGATTTGGATCACGGCGAGTACGACTCCGTCATCCACGTTCATTGGAACGCTTCCGCTCGCGATCTACAAGGGTATGTAGATGCACTCCTTTCCCCTCGTTGCTAGTATACTCCATAGATGCATCTTGGTGAGCGTAGGAAAATTTTAAAATTATGCTACGATTCCCAACAATTATTAGCACGAACACTAACCCTAGTTGGATTACTAGCAAAAATCATTTGCACAGATGAAACAACTAATCACTTATCACTTGTACCATTCAAACAATCAATACACTACACGGATCTAACGAAACTTACTCAGATTTCATGGATTGGGTGAACATAACCATAGGATTTCTATTCCAAAAAGGGGAGGCAGGAGTAACCAGAGAAACCCTATGATCTATTTGACACATAAATGGGTATAGATGTCTAACCAGCTGTCCGTCATCGTCGGAGTCGTCGCCGAAGTGGTCGTCGGAGTCGTCGCCGGAGCGATCGTCGGAGTCATCGTCGGGGTCGTCACCAGAGTAGGTGTGGAACTCTGCCTCCGGCTGTGGAAGCTCGACATCGTCGACGACGTCAGGGTGCAGTGATAGCTCACCGGCGGTGACGGCAACCTCTGTCTCCATCTCCACGCCATGCTCTGGTGCTTTAGCAGCCCCGGTGTCGCCACTCCCTCCGATGGGGCGCTTCGGCGGCATCCTCATACACTGACGGCTTTCAGGACTGAGAGCGGCGTCGAGGATGCAAGTGGAGAGAGAGGATTGTGTGTGTGTGTGGCGAGGATGGGGGTGCGGCTGCTCGGGTGCACCATCAATATGGAGTAGTGGGAGTTGTGGGAGAGAGGCGAGCGGCAGTGAAACCGATGGCTCGCCTCTTGGTGAGCCTGCGCACCGGACTGCAGGCATGCCAACCAAAGTTTCACACAGCTACTCGCACGCCTCCCGATTACACTGCGCAGCGAGCACGCCTCCGTCAATTCACACACCTGCACGCACGCCTCCCCGTCTGCCTGCGCGGCGGACTACTCGCATGCGTCCCGTCAACTCACGCCTGCTCGCACAGCACACGGGTCGCGCGGGGGCATGTATAATGTTTTTCTATTTGGATGATTAGTGCTGCCGCTTTATTGCTTAACTGAAGCATGGCACGTATCCATTGTTGGTCTAACGCTCATGGTTTGAATAAATAATCTGTTTGGGATATTGGTTCCCAATTATTAATAATCTCCCGTTTGTAATTGATAAAGATTACATCAAAACTGGTCTCAAATTTGACAAAAAAATACAATGCCACTTTGTATTGGTGTCCATATGACAACATGATAAGTTTCATGAACTTCAAATAAGTTTTGGATGTACTAGAATTTAAAAAATAAGATTCTCAATGTTTGAAATTTGTTGCACGGGGAGTAAACATGCACCCAGTGAGACACATGTGTTTTTGCAATCCATTTAGGTGCACTGTCACATGTGCATGTAGCTCAAATTTGATTTTTGCACATTATACCCATAGAAAATCAATCAATTAATGTACTAAAACGTGTAAATGATCTCTGTGATTTTTTCGAAATTAGAACGTCCCTCCTTTGGTAACATATGTTCACCGCGGGATAATTAATTTAACATGCATCGTAGTTGCGGTGGATTCGCGGTGTGGGTGTGGGTGTGTGCGTCTGGGGGTGGCGGGTGGCTTGCAGTACACTAAGAGTTGTGAGTCACCGTGTGGGTTGGCTGTTTTGTTAGGCAGGCCGGTGCCACATCAGAGTCGTGAACATTATTTAAAACATTACACAACCCTTTCATACATACATGTTTTGGCCACATGCAGTTGATGGTTGTCCTACACGACACTCGATACTCGCATGTGATGTTTTCTGTGGGCCCGCGAGGTCGTCGTCCATCACTTTGACGAACAGCCGGCAGTGAGGTTAATTTGACCAGCAAGGTAGAATCTTTTTTGTTTGTGTTATCGTGGTATATAGTACGCGTCGAAGAGGTGGGAGGGGACTACCATATATACTATACTACGTGTCCGTGAACCAGTACACCTCACTCAGTGTCGGGACTTTTTGGTTTCCGAGGCACGTGCCACATCAAAATTGTGAAATTGGCTATTCAAACATCACACAACACCTTTTTGGGCCACATGCATGCACGCGGTGGTTATCCTAGCTAGGACACTCACGTGTGACGCTTCCATCTATGGGACCATGATGCCATCGTTGATGCATGCATGCATCACTTTGACCTACATCGGGAGAGGTTAATTAATTTCACCATCGATGAGGATTCTTTTGGGTTGCACATATTACGGCAGGAGCATATAGTATGTGGTGAAGAGGGGGGAAGGGGACCATCATATGTAGTACGCTTCATGAACCTCGCTCTGTGTGGGTGCATGCTTTACGGTTTTTGAGGCATGTGGCACATCAAAGTTGTGCATTTTGGGTATTCAACAAATATATGTTTGGGCCACATGCAAAGCGGTGGTGGTTGTCCTCTCGCACCCACTTAAGCGGTTATCAGCAATAACGATGCTTTCCATCTGTGGGCCCGCTTGGTCCATCACAACTTTTTGCCTGACAACAAGAGAGGTTAATTTGACTTAGGAGGGGATTATTATTTTTGCTTGTAATACGGTATATATATATAGGTCACGCTCTGGGATGACATGCATGATATAGTTTGAGCACACACACATGCATGTGTACGCATGAATCCCTCCCATCGAGTCGAAGTGGCTAGTACAACGACACGTCATGAACTGATCTCGCTCTATGTGGGGAGCTAGTGTACGATTTTGACGCACGCACCACATCAATGTTGTGAAATGGTATTCAAACATGCATGCACGCATCACCTCCATACATATGCACGCAGTGGTTGCCTTCGAATGGTACACTCCCTCGCGTGGTTATCGGCGACAAGCCTATATATTCATGGGCCCGCGTGGACATCCATGATCACCTTGACCAACAACAAGATAGGTTGTAGCAACCCGACCTCAGACGGTCAAGTCTCTGTGCTCAGTGTCATCCCTGGATCGGTAATGCTAACACACACAGTACTCGAAGGATTTATAACAGAGTAGCAATCACACACTTATTACATCGAATGTCTCAAAAGAGAACTTATTACAATAAATTTGGCTTAACGCCATCTAAATAAGATAACAGCGGAAGACTTGGAAGATAAAGTGAGTCCATCAACTCCAACGGCACAGCTGAGTGCATGACAAATGACCTAGCGCACCTTACTCCTCGTCTGAAAAGTCTGCAACATGATACGTTGCAGCCCGAGAACGGGTCAGCACATGGAATATGCTGGCAAAATAACACAGTAGAGCAAAGAACAGATAAATGCTATCACTACATGCATATTTGGCTGGTGGAGGCTGTATGGTTAATATGTTTTGCGAAAAGCCAATTTTTTCCTACAACAAAGGAATATATTTTATTTAACTATCATGGTGGTTGAAACATCATTGAGAAGGTTCCTCCAACTCAATCCCAATTAAGGTAATCATTAACAACCCAACAAATTAATTTAGAGTGATGAGATCAAATCAATAATTCAAGTACCAGCTACTCAAGATGTCCATAACCGGGGACACGGCTAACCATGATTAGTTTATACACTCTGTAGAGGTTTGCGCACTTTTCCCCACAACACTCGATCTCCTCCATTGGATTTCTCGCACTGCATGGTGTTTGAGAAACGGATGACCGAGACACAGTCTTTCAGAAGCATTACCTCTAACCCCGGGTAGACAGTACCAACCTACATCCCCTACATTTGCTAGCCTACCACTGGAAGAGGTCATGCAACATACTCAACTATGCTAGAGCCCATAATGGCTTGTGGCTGCACACGTAAGTTTCTAGCATGAATAATCTTATGATCCCTTTGAGCCTGGGTGGCGGACCGTAGGATGATCACACGGGTACTCCGGGATATCCTAGTACAACACTGGATTCCGCAGGTGCCCACAAGCAATCCACCCAGATGTGTATTAAAGTTGCCACCTTAAGTTAACCATTAATTAACCATCTCACATATGTCATGGATTCACTCACCCAATCCACGTCTACGAGCATAGCATAGCAATATAAGCATAACGTAGAAGTAACTCCCAAGGGTTTGATAATAAAACAGGTAATAGGTTCTACCTCAACATCTACTTTCCCAAACCCACATGTTAAGAGATCCTACTCATGCAATGTGTGAGGTTTGAAACTAATGTATAAAAACTGGGTAATAAAGGGGTATGATCAATGTGTTACTTGCCTTGCTGACGATCCGAAAAACCTAGGGACTCGTAGTAGCATGCTTCGCACTCCGGGAATTCTATCGCAAACAAACAATAGCATACATAAGCAAACAAACAAATATGCACGGGTAAAACTCAAATAAGAAGATCTAACCAAAAAGTTCAACTTAAGAACTCAGGTTTGCAAAAAGAATCAAATCAAACGGAGCAACGAAACTCAAACTGCAAAAGAAACAAGATCCGTTTACTAATCTGGACTAAAGTCAAATTTTACAGTAACAAAATCTTGTTCAAGTTGTTTAAACATAAAGAGGGCTTCGAGACGAAGATCTAGGCGCTTGAATCGCCTGATTCCGATAAACGAGCGAGAAGTTATACTAAAACGAAATTCGGGCAGAAATCGCGATCGAAAATAATCGCGGAAAACCTTGGAAAAAGAAAAACTGACGAACAGGCTAACGAACGAACGTTCGCTGTCTGCGGCTAACGGGCGAACGGCGTTCGTTAAAAAGAACGTACGGACGAACGTCCGCAAAATAAATAAACTGGCGGAAAACCGAACCGATCTAATCTAAAAAAACGAATCTAGGTTTTCGAAATAAAACCGAACGGTTTTAAAAAAACGGGGGCTACCTCGGCAAACGTGACGGCGGCGGCAGCGGAAACTCCGGCGGGGTCGGCGGCGGTGGCGAGGCGGCAGAGCGGCGGCAGCGGGCGGCGGCGCGGCGGCGGCGGCAGGCGGTGCGAGGCGGCGGCGGCAGCGCTAGCGCGGGCGGCGGCGGCTGAGGTGCGGGGCTTTTACAAAAATATTCTGACGCACAGAAAAACAAAGAAAAGAAATACTAAACGGACTCCAAAAATCCTAAAATAAATTTTCCCCGTCCTTTAAAAATATGCCGGACAAGGTGAACATTTATTTGGGCCTCTAATGCAATTTTAAAAACGCGCATTTTTCCTAATTCGAATAAAATTGCAATAAAATCATTTATTTGATTTTTATATTTTTTCCTCCAATATTTCATTTATTTTGGAGAAGTCATATTATCTCCTCTCATAATTTTTTGTTATGAAATATTTTCGGAGAGAAAAATCATTAAAACCAAAATGATCCTTGTTTCAATATTTGATAAAATTCAAATATGAAAAACGTGAAATCCCCAACTCTCTCCGTGGGTCCTTGAGTTGCTTAGAATTTCGAGGATCGAGAAACAAAAATACAATAAAATATGATATGCATGAATGATCTATGTATAACATTCCAAATTGAAAATTTGGGATGTTACAAACCTACCCCCCTTAAGATGAATCTCGTCCTCGAGATTCGGGTTGGCTAGAAAATAGGTGTGGGTGGTCTTTGCGTAGGTCATCCTCTCGTTCCCAAGTGGCTTCATCCTCGGTATGGTGGGCTCCACTGAACTTTGCAAAACTTGATAACCTTGCTGCGAGTAACTCGGCTAGCAAACTCGAGAATCTTGACTGGTTTCTCCTCGTAGGTCAAATCACTATCCAACTGTATTGCTTCCAGGGGCACTGTATCTCTCAGTGGTATGTCAGCCATCTCAGCCTGGCACTTTTTCAACTGGGAAATGTGAAACACATCATGAACTCCTGACAGTCCTTCGGGTAACTCTAACTTGTAGGCAACCTCTCCCATGCGTTCCAAAACACAGTACGGTCCCACAAATCTCGGGGCTAACTTTCCCTTGACTCCAAAACGCTTAACTCCTCGCAGAGGCGACACTGGCAGATATGCTCTGTCTCCAATTTCATAGGCTACCTCCTTGCGTTTTGAGTCAGCATAACTCTTCTGTCTGGACTGTGCTACCTTCAGTCTACCCGGAATCAGCTTAACCTTCTCTTTGGACTCCTTAATCAAATCCGGTCCAAACAACTGCCGGTCTCCAACTTCATCCCACATCAACGGTGTTCGGCTTTTTCTTCCATACAGTGTTTCAAATGGTGCCATCTTCAAACTAACCTGGTAGCTATTATTGTACGAGAAATCCGTGTAGGGCAAGTTGTCATCCCAACTGGATCCATAATCTAGCACACAAGCTCTCAACATCTCCTCCATAATCTGATTGACTCTCTCGGTCTGTCCATCTGTCTGCGGGTGAAAAGTTGTGCTGAACTCTAGCCTGGTTCCCAAAGTCTGGTGCAGCTGGTGCCAAAACTTTGAAGTAAACTGTGTTCCTCTGTCTGATACGATGGTCCTCGAAACTCCGTGTAGACATACGATACTGGTCATGTATATCTTGGCCAACTTTGCACTTGTATAATTGGTTTTCACTCGGATAAAGTGAGCTACTTTGGTCAGGTGATCCACTACTACCCAGATAGAATCATATCCCGATCGGGTCCTGGGTAATCCGGTGATAAAGTCCATGCCAAGCTTATCCCACTTCCATTCGGGTATCGGCATAGGCTGCAGTAATCCTGCTGGCTTCTGATGTTTTGCCTTCACTCTCTGACATACATCACATATGGCTACATACTCGGCAATATCCTTCTTCATACCAGTCCACCAGAAATGCTCCTTCAAATCCAAATACATCTTAGTGTTTCCGGGGTGTATCGAGTATGGCGAGTCACGAGCTTCCTGAAGTATCAACTTCATGATCTCTGCATTATTGGGCACATATACCCGGTCCTCAAACCACAAGGTGTCGTGCTCATCCTCATGAAAACCTTTGGCTTTTCCTTCACTCATCTTCTCCTTTATCTCGGCAATCTCTTTGTCATCCTTTTGAGCTTCTCGAATTTTTCCCAATAATGTTGACTGAACCTCCAATGTTGCAACAAAACCTCTAGGAACAATCTCCAAACGAAGTTCCGTGAGATCCTCTGCTAACTCCTTTGGCATCTCTCCGCTTATGAGGGTGTTAACATAACTCTTCCGGCTCAAGGCGTATGCTACGACATTGGCCTTTCCTGGGTGATAGTGCAACTTCATATCATAATCTTTTATGAGCTCCAACCATCTCCTCCGCCTGAGGTTCAGCTCCTTCTGAGTAAAAATATACTTCAAACTCTTGTGATCCGTGTACACATCACAACGGTTTCCAATAAGAAAATGTCTCCAGGTCTTGAGCGCATGCACTACGGCTACTAACTCCAAATCATGCGTGGCATAATTCAACTCATGTGGTCGAAGTTGTTGTGAAGCATACGAAACAACTCTTCCGTCTTGCATAAGTACTCCTCCAAGTCCTAAGCGAGAGGCGCCGCAATACACTTGGAATCCTTGCATATATCCGGCAGAGTCAGCACTGGGGCTGTAGTCAAACGTTTCTTCAACTCCTGGAAACTTGCTTCACATTCTTTAGTCCAATGGAACTTGGTGTCCTTCTTCAATAATGCCGTCATAGGCTTCGCAATCTTGGAAAAATTCTCAATGAATCTCCGGTAGTATCCCGCGAGTCCAAGAAAACTGCGGATCTCGCTAACTGAAGTGGGTGCCAACCACTCAGTGACTGACTGAACCTTGGTAGGATCCACTGCTATACCTTCTCCTGATATAACATGTCCAAGAAATCCAACTTCCTTCAACCAAAACTCACATTTGCTGAACTTGGCATATAACTGATGTTCCCTGAGCTTCTCAAGAACCAAACGCAAATGTTCCTTGTGTTCTTCTTCATTCTTCGAGTATACCAAGATATCATCAATGAACACCACAACAAACTTATCCAAGAACTCCATCAACACCTTGTTAATCATACTCATGTAATAGGTAGGGGCGTTGGTCAATCCAAACGACATAACAGTATACTCATACAACCCATACCTTGTGGTGAAAGCTGTTTTAGGTATATCCTTCTATCGGATCTTCAGCTGGTGATATCCTGATCGCAGATCGATCTTCGAAAACACTTTAGCTCCTTGCAGCTGGTCAAACAAATCATTGATCATCGGCAGTGGGTACTTATTCTTGATTGTTACTTCATTCAACGCATGATAATCAACAACCATTCTTATCGATCCATCCTTCTTCTCAACCAAGAGCATTGGGGCTCCCCATGGTGATGAACTTCGTCGAATGTAACCTTTCTCCAACAACTCCTTAATCTGCTTCTTAATCTCCTCCAGATCATTTGCGGGCATCCGGTATGGTCTCTTCGATATTGGTCCGGTGCCTGGCAATAGTTCTATCAAAAACTCGATGTCTCGATCTGGCGGCATGCCTGGTAACTCCTATGGAAAAACATCTGGGTAATCCTTCACTACCGGCACTTCCTCCTGAACAACTCCTGTGAGAGAATTTACTTGGGTCCTCCTCGGCGCATGCCGGGATACAAACTTGATCCTTTTCCCCTCCGGGGTAGTGAGTAGAATAGACCTACTAGCACAGTCAATGTTTCCTCCATACTTCGAGAGTCAATCCATTCCTAGTATCACATCCAAACCTTGTGATTCCAAAATTACTAGGTCTGAGGGGAAACATGGCTACCAATGGTTAAGGGTATCCGATCGCACCATCGGCTGGCCATATACTCTACACCTGGTGAGCTTACTAGCAAGGGTGTCCTAAGGGCTAAGGTGGGTAACTTAAACTTGTCCACAAATCCCCTTGAAATGTATGAATGCGATGCACCAGTATCAAATAAAACAAGGGCGGTAAATGACTTAACCAAAAACTTACCGATAACTGCATCTGGTTGTTCTTCAACTTCCTCCACGTTCACGTGGTTCACTTGTCCCCCCTTGAAAGGGTTGGGCTTCTTCCCAGCACTTCCATTGCCATTGCCGTTCTTTGCCTCGGGGCACTCAGTGGCATAGTGTCCAGTCTTCCCGCACTTGAAACAACTAATGTGACTTAGGTCCCTCTTGGCGGGTGTGGCTGGAGTGGAGCGGTTCTGATTACTGCTTGCTCCATTCCCATTCCCATTCTTGGGGCCATTGTGGTTGTGAGAACTCCCTCCATTGTGGGTGTGGCCTCCATGGTTATGGTTAAATCCTCCCGAGTTCGGGGTTAAACGAGGCTTCTCCTGAGCTCCTGAGTTGTACCTTCCTTGTCCATACTTCCTCTTGAGGCTCTCAATCTGCTGCTGCTTCCCTTCAATCATAAGGGCCTTGTCTACCAACTCCTGGTAGTTGTTGAATGTTGCCACCATCAATTGCATGCTCATCTCATCATTCAGCCCTTCCATAAACTTCTCCTGCTTTGCGGCATCTATGGCCACATCATCAGGGGCATAACGGGGCAGCTTACTGAACTCATCTACGTACTGAGCCACAGTATGATTTCCCTGGCGCAAGTTGTGAAACTCACGCTTCTTCATACTCATAGATCTAGTTGAGACATGGGCTGTGCGGATCCTGAAACTGATCCCAAGTGATATTGGCTATCGGGAAGGTGGCTGTGTAATTCTCCCACCATGATGATGCCGGTCCATCCAATTGGTGTGCGGCAAAACGCACCTTCTCAGCATCAGTGCAACCTGCGGTGGTCAACTCCCTTCCAATCTTGCGTAACCAGTCATCCGCAACTATTGGCTTGGTGATACTAGAAAACACTGGCGGCTGCAACCTCAGAAAATGGGCTAAGTTGTCAACTGGTGGTGGTGGTGGAGGGTTGTTGTTTTTGTTGTTGTTGTTGTTGCCTTGGTTCTGGACTAATATCTGCATCAAGGCATTCTGCTACTCGATCAACTGGGTGATCTCCGATGGGAAGACAAATCCGGTGTCACGTCTCGGAGGCATCTGATGGGTTTAGAGGGGAGAGATTAGAATAGAGAGGGGGTCTAGTGAGAAAGCACTACCCATATGCACATGAGACAAACACAATCATATCATATCACTCAATCAATCAAGCAAGGGCATACAATCGATCTAACTATCATTAGAGTGCTCGGACTATACTATATACATGGGGGAAGACTACTAATCATATGGTGGTCATTCTAGAAATTTTGATCGGTGGAAGACTCCATGATATCTGCTCCAGCTTCGTCTTCATAATCATCACCACTATCATCGGGGTCTGAGTCGGTGTCGTCGATGATGATGTAGTTCTCCAGACAAGTGGAATCGTTGTCCTCTCCTCCTGGCGCGGGGTCTCCCATGAAAACTCCTAGCTTCCTTGTTAGGTCGTCATTCTTCTCCACGAGTATCGTCATTTCCTCCTCATATCCATCGCGTGTAGACTTGGTTCCTCTTCAAGCTCAGTGATCCTTTTCATTGCCTTCTTCAAATCTATCATGCTCGCGCACATCTGGTTCTCCTGGCGTCGAATGTGCTGGTTTAGCTCCTGGATGAAAGCTGCAATGGATCTGTCCCTCCTGGTGCTGACTATCTCCCACTGCTCATCTCGGCGCCCACATATCTGGTAGATAGTATCCTTGAGATCCTTGTTGTAGACTTCGCCGATGCGTCCCATGGCGATGTGGGCGGCCATGCTCTTTCCTAGACTCCAAGTTGGGGCATCAAAGGAAAACTCTATGGGCTCTGTAACTGGCGTGAATGTCCTTCCTGGAACTTGAACTCGAATCATCCAGCGCTCCTCTTCTGGTAAAGTAGTGGTGTAGGTCCCGGTGAAGCTTGGTATTCCAATGTTCAGGTATCTAGTGACTTCCTTCAAGTGTCGTCCAAAGGGTGTGTCTTCATCCGGTTGTGCAAACTTGTTCCTCGAGTCCGCCATCCTAAAGAGTAGAAAATGGAGAGAAGTAAGAAATGAGTAGAGAAGAGTGATCTATGGCTTGTCATAGTGGTCGTGTCCTACAATCAGCGTGTGCTCTGATACCATCTTGTAGCGACCCGACCTCAGACGGTCAAGTCTCTGTGCTCAGTGTCATCCCTGGATCGGTAATGCTAACACACACAGTACTCGAAGGATTTATAACAGAGTAGCAATCACACACTTATTACATCGAATGTCTCAAAAGAGAACTTATTACAATAAATATGGCTTAAGGCCATCTAAATAAGATAACGACGGAAGACTTGGAAGATAAAGTGAGTCCATTAACTCCAACGGCATAGCTGAGTGCATGACAAATGACCTAGCGCACCTTACTCCTCGTCTGAAAAGTCTGCAACATGATACGTTGCAGCCCGAGAACGGGTCAGCACATGGAATATGCTGGCAAAATAACACAGTAGAGCAAAGAACAGATAAATGCTATCACTACATGCATATTTGGCTGGTGGAGCCTGTATGCTTAATATGTTTTGCGAAAAGCCAATTTTTCCCTACAAAAAAGGAATATATTTTATTTAACTATCATGGTGGTTGAAACATCATTGAGAAGGTTCCTCCAACTCAATCCCAATTAAGGTAATCATTAACAACCCAACAAATTAATTTAGAGTGATGAGATCAAATCAATAATTCAAGTACCAGATACTCAAGATGTCCATAACCGGGGACACGGCTAACCATGATTAGTTTATACACTCTGCAGAGGTTTGCGCACTTTTCCCCACAAGACTCGATCTCCTCCGTTGGATTTCTCGCACTGCATGGTGTTTGAGAAACGGATGACCGAGACACAGTCTTTCAGAAGCATTAGCTCTAACCCCGGGTAGACAGTACCAACCTACATCCCCTACATCTGCTAGCCTACCACTGGAAGAGGTCATGCAACATACTCAACTATGCCAGAGCCCATAATGGCTTGTGGCTGCACACGTAAGTTTCTAGCATGAATAATATTATGATCCCTTTGAGCCTGGGTGGCGGACCATAGGATGATTACACGGGTACTCCGGGATATCCTAGGACAACACTGGATTCTCCAAGTGCCCACAAGCAATCCACCCAGATGTGTATTAAAGCTGCCACCTTAAGTTAACCATTAACTAACCATCTCACATCTGTCATGGATTCACTCACCCAATCCACGTCTACGAGCATAGCATAGCAATATAAGCATAACGTAGAAGTAACTCCCAAGGGTTTGATAATAAAACAGGTAATAGGTTCTACCTCAACATCTACTTTCCCAAACCCACATGTTAAGAGATCCTACTCATGCAATGTGTGAGGGTTGAAACTAATGTATAAAAACTAGGTAATTGTGACGTCCCCGATTTGACCGTACACTAATCATGCACGCAAATGTGTACGATCAAGATCAGGGACTCACGGGAAGATATCACAACACAACTCTACAACATAAATAAGTCATACAAGCATCATAATACAAGCCAGGGACCTCGAGGGCTCGAATACAAGTGCTCGATCATAGACGAGTCAGCGGAAGCAACAATATCTGAGTACAGACATAAGTTAAACAAGTTTGCCTTAAGAAGGCTAGCACAAACTAGGATACAGATCGGACGAGGCACAGGCCTCCTGCCTGGGATCCTCCTAACTAACTCCTGGCCGTCGTCAGCGGACTACACGTAGTAGCAGGCACCTCCAGTGTAGTAGGAGTCGTCGTCGACGGTGGCGTCTGGCTCCGGGGCTCCAGCATCTGGTTGCGACAACCAGGTAGAAAGGAAAGGGGGAAAAGAGGAAGGAAAGCAACCGTGAGTACTCATCCAAAGTACTCGGAAGGAAGGAGCTACACTACATATGCATGGGTATATGTGTAAAGGGCCATATCGGTGGACTGAACTGTAGAATGCCAGAATAAGAGGGTGATAGCTAATCCTGTCGAAGACTACGCTTCTGGCAGCCTCCATCTTGCAGCATGTAGAAGAGAATAGATTGAAGTCCTCCAAGTAGCATCGTATAGCATAATCCTACCCGGCGATTCCCTCCGCGTCGCCCTGTTAGAGAGCGATCACCGGGTTATATCTAGCACTTGGAAGGGTGTGTTTTATTAAGTATCCAGTTCTAGTTGTCATAAGGTCAAGGTACAACTCCGGGTCGTCCTTTTACCGAGGGACACGGCTATTCGAATAGATAAACTTCCCTGCAGGGGTGCACCACATAACCCAACACGCTCGATCCCATTTGGCCGGGCACACTTTCCTGGGTCATGCCCGGCCTCGGAAGATCAACACGTCGCAGCCCCACCTAGGCTCAACAGAGAGGTCAGCACGCCGGTCTAAATCCTATGCGCGCAGGGGTCTGGGCCCATCGCCCATTGCACACCTGCACGTTGCGAGGCGGCCGGAAGCAGACCTAGCCCTAGCAGGCGATTCCAGTCCAATCCGGCGCGCGCCGCTCCGTCGCTGACGTCAAGAAGAGCTTCGGCTGATACCACGACGTCGAGTGCCCATAACTGTTCCCGCGTAGTTGGTTAGTGCGTATAGACCAAATGGCCAGACTCAGATCAAATACCAAGATCTCGTTAAGCGTGTTAAGTATCCGCGAACGCCGACCAGGGCCAGGCCCACCTCTCTCCTAGGTGGTCTCAACCTGCCCTGTCGCTCCGCCATAAAGTAACAGTCGGGGGCCGTCAGGAACCCAGGCCCACCTCTACCGGGATGGAGCCACCTGTCCTTTCAGCCCCCTCATCAGAATCACTTGCGGGTACTCAACGAGCCGACCCGACTTTAGTCACCACATGTGTCATGTATATAAAGTATATAGTATATACCTGTGATCACCTCCCGAAGTGATCACGGCCCAGTAGTATAGCATGGCAGACGGACAAGAGTGTAGGGCCACTGCTGGAACACTAGCATCCTATACTAAGCAGTAGGATAGCAGGTAAGGGTAACAACTGTAGCAACAATGACAGGCTATGCATCAGGATAGGATTAACGGAAAGCAGTAACATGCTACACTACTCTAATGCAAGCAGTATAGAGAAGAATAGGCGATATCTGGTGATCAGGGGGGCTTGCCTGGTTGTTCTGGCAAGTAGGAGGGGTCGTCTTCGATGTAGTCGAACACACGAACATCGGCAGCGGTCTCGGAGTCTACCGGAAAGAAGTAACGGAGGGGGAACACAATAAATAACAGAGCAATCAAATGTAACACAAAGCAAGACGCGGCGATATGTTGTGCTAGGGGTGCCCTAACGTAGGGATAGGTGATACTGGCGAAAGGGGAAACATCCGGGTGTTTCGCGTTTTCGGACAAATGAACCGGAGGTGAAATGTTAACGGTTTGTTATGCTACGGATGTGTGGCGGGCAAACGGGCTGCGTATCCGGATTCGTCTCGTCGTTCTGAGCAACTTTCATGTAGAAAGTATTTTCATCTGAGCTACGGTTTATTTTATATGATTTTCTAAAGATTTAATCATTTTCTGATTTTAATTATTTATTTAAATCCAACATTATCCAGAATAGTGCACGCTGACATCAGCATGATGTCAGCATGACATCAGCATGATGTCAGCATGACATCAGCAGTCAACAGGGGAGTTGACTGGTCAACTGACGTGTGGGTCCCGTTCGTCATTGACTGTTTAGTCTAATTAGGGTTTAACTAATCTAATTGCTATTTAATTAAACTAACTAGTTAATTAGATTAATTACATAGGATTAGTTAACTTAATTAATTCATTAATTAATTAATTAATTAATTAATTAATTAATTATTTTATTAATATTATTTTTAATTCTCTTTTTTTTACGTTCTAGGGGTGGGGCCCATATGTCATAAGCCCAAGGCCTTAACGGGGCGGGCGGTAGGCGGCTGAAGTGGGCGCTGGGCGCAGCCCGTCTGACAGGGCGCTCGCCCGATCTAGCCGCGGGGCAGGGCGCAGCGGGGCACCGGCGGGGCGACGGCGCCAGCGCCAGGGGGTGAAGCGAGGAAGGCGGAGCAGTTGGGGATGGCGGAGGACGCCGTTCGCGGCCAGAGGTCCGCGGCGGGCGCGGAGCAAGGCCACGACAGGCGCGGGCCTCAGTGGCCAGAGCAGGGGGAGGCGCGGGGCACCGTGGTGCGCGTCGGCGCACGCGCGCGCGACATGAGGGAGTGGCGGACGGTGGCCGTACGGGAGAAGGGGAAGGAGGATAGGAGGGGGGGTTCCTCACAGGGGAGCTCCAGGGGGAAGGCAATGGGCTCGGTGGAGCCGTCGAAGGGGAGTCGAGGACGGGGCGACAGATGAGGCGGAGGAGCTCCGGGCTGCGGCGACGAGCAGCGACGGCGGATGGTCCAGCGATGGGGAGGCCTTCGGGCAGCGGCGAGGGGCGATGTAGCCCAGAGGTGGACGAAGAGGCGGGCTATGGGGAGCACCGGCGACGACGGGGCGGCGAAGGACGGGCGCAGGGCGATGGCGCGCGACGGCGACGGGTCGGTGACTAGGCGAGCCGCGGCTTCAGGCGATGCCGCACGAGGGAGAGGAGGGATGCGGAGGAGTCCGGGAGGGGCGGGGCCGGCGCCGGCTGGCGATGGGGTTCCCTGGGCAACGGCAGGCGGCGGCGAGCCTGATCCCGATTGGATCGGGGGAGAGGGAGAGTGGGGGCGTGTAGTGGAGCGAGTGGGGGTGGGGGTTAGGGTTTCGGGGGGTGGAGGAGGCCTAGTAGGCCAGGGGGTGCGGGAGTGAGTCGGCTGGGCCGACTGGCTCCTTCGGCCAACTGGGCCAAGGCCCAGTCGGGGGGGGGGGGTTCTTTTATTTCTTTTTTCTTTTCTACAATTTTTATTTTATTTTTGCTCTGGTTTGTTAATTGCTTAACCACCAAAGGACTTTTGTAAATCATGTAGCTTGTCACATGAACATCATTGCATTATATAGCAATGCCACAAAAAGCTAAAGGTCTTTCGAAAAAGGTTTAATTATTTTAGAAATCGAAAAGGCCAAGTGATGTGCCGTTGGTTCACTGTTTTAATTTCTAGGGGCATTTCTGGAGTTTCTAAATTGTTGGTTTTATTTCTATAACAGCTTTGGTAATTTTTGCAATATTGTGAACATTTTAGTTTTTAGTGTTTGAAAACTTTTGTTGTTTGTTTTTATTTTAAATTTGAATTTGAATTGTTTTGAACTAACGCTAGTTTATCAACAGTAACCTAGGTGACGTGGCATCATTAGCAGAGGTTTACTGTAGCCTAAATATCCGGGCGTCACAAATCTCCTCCACTACAAGAAATCTCGTCCCGAGATTTAAGAGGGGGACTAGGGGGAAAGGGATTTGGTTACGAAATTCTAACGAGCGTTCTCGATCTTGGCTGCCCTTTCGAAGGGGTTGATCCCTTTCGTTGATGTCTTCATTTCTCTGTTTCAAGTCACCATGATCCAGTCATCATCCTTTCTTCGGGATCTCCATCGTCCTACGAAGGCGACCAAGGGGGAAAACTCCTGAAGAACGCATATCCACAAAGCTGGGCATCTGACGGTGAACTCAATGGGAAATACAAAAGGTACCCAACGAGTTGTATTTCAGTGAATTCGTTGAGTGCAATATACGATGGTACCAAAGTTTCAAACGAGTAGGCAATCATTCGATGACTAGGCAGAAGCTAGAATGGGGGTTTGAACAACGAGAATAACAATGTGTTTGATTCCAGGATGAATAATGGTATAGCATTCAGCTCGTGAATCACATACGAAGCCAGGTGCAAAGGATACATTAGAATCCGGGTTATAAAGAAGAGTCAGGTTTCGACCCAGTGGACCCGTGGGTTATGGACCCACCATGTGGGTTAAAAGTAGAGGGAGCGGTGACATCTTGCATGGTCATGATAGCAAGGCAGGTCAGAGGGTAGCCTGTCGATTATGTCGGCAACAACGTTGGTACCAAGGGCGAGGGACGAAGAGAACCATTTTCCTGCTCGTTGAACGAGGCGGACCAATAGGCAAAGTTCTCGTCCATCGGTGGCTACCGGAATGTCATCAAAAATGGTAACAGGGTCTTGCTGACAGAATTGTACACCGAGGTGTTTACATAAGCAGGAGAACATTTCTGCTTAGATCATATAGATCACAAGAAACGTTAAACCAACCAATGGAAAGGCAAATATGATTATCAGATTAAACAGAACAATGGAAAGGAAAATGTGTTTAAACACATATTTCAAGGGTATATCCTTCCCAAGGACAAGCAAAGCATGATATCCATGACATGATATTATGTAGAAAACTCTTTAGGTAGGGGAGAGAAATTTCATGACATTACCCATACAGCGGTGTTTGGATAATTGATAAGGAAATTTTTTGCATTGTGCTTCAAATGCTCTTATTGAAGATCGGAGTACCACAGACATGCATCGAGATAGCCTTGATATGGTTATTAGGTGAAGATCAGACTTTAGAAACACAAAGGATCCATCAGGAACCGCTTGTAGAATAAGTCTTACAATTTCCTCATGGAAGAAAGGATAGCCTTGCTAAAAAGGAAATGGTAACAATAGGTCCTCTGGCCAGGTGTGCTAGGCACGATATCACCTTACCGGGTCATATACAGACCATTGTTATTACTCTTGGAAATATGTTCCCACCATCATATCTGATTGAGGTTCAGATCTAATTGGTGTCGGGATACCTCAGACTCGGGATGCCTGAGAGGAAAAGGCGCAACACCAATTGACGAGATGACATTGTAAGATTCTCGGGAAACGAACTATGGAAGCAAGTTCTGAGACAAGGGATCGTCATTAAATCAAGGAGAGGTGAAGAGGTGACTGATTGACTCAGCGACAATCCATTGAGATTTCCAAAAGATGGATTTCCACAACTATGTGAACAAGAAGATAACATTAGCTAGATCGAATGACTTAATGATGTATGCTCGAGGAAAACATACACATTTAAACATTGGTTGAAATGTGCACCCGAAATATGGGCTAGGTAGCACGATCAATGTTCGAATGATGATACAATAAGCCATAGACGTAGAATGAAACTATAGACCAATAACTTCAAAGCAATAGGGTTGCTAGGAGTTTAGAATTTACACATCACAGACCATTTGTCGGTATTTCGTTTAGAAACAACACGGGGACCAAGAAAGAATGGTGATGGTGAGAAGTATCACTGTACCAAGAATTCTTAAGAGGTGGAGTAATGCTCACAACATTCTTGACATCAAAGATGGTAATACTCCACGGTAGAACATAACATAGTTTGGATAGCAGGGAAATCAAGATACAACACAAAATATGAACAAGTTTGTGTTGAGGGGAGGCAAGAATGTTGTCGATGATAACACAATTCATCGAGGGGCAAGGATGGTATTTCTCATCCTGAATTTCAACACACAACTTGGAAGAAGTCAAATTGTTGACAATGATCACGACACATTTGTCGAGAGATTTCATGAAGATGTAATCAATCAGCGGCGACATCAAGTCAAAGGAATGATGAAGCAGACGGTTATTGGAACCATGGGTAGGACACAAACTCAAAATCAAGCTTGTTGTTCAAGGCGGAATGATATGAAGAGGAAAATCGACGTAAGCTTAGCTCATCGTCGAAAGTGGTGCTCCGGGAATAAGGACCAGGTAGCACAGTTAAAATCGACACGACAATGATATAGCCATACAGGCTAGGAATGGCGTGATCGGGTACAAACTCGTACTTCAAGAAGATTATCAAGTGTCGTTGAACCGTAGTGCAGACTCGGTTCAGTTATCGGTGTCTTTGAGTGTTTAATAACTCAGAGCCCGTGAAAAATTGGAATCAGTGAGAATATTAGTTGATGAAGAACTCACAAGAAGTTATGTAGTTCCGTGGTATTCTCGAGATACTTGAGGGTACTACTCAAGGGAAGATCAGCATAGAAACTGAACTGGAGTGCAGACTTGCAATAGCAGATACTTTAATCTTGTCATGATAGATGAGGCAATGGAATGGTTTCCTTCCAGATGTATTGAATATGGTTAGAATGGTTGAAACCATAACTGCAAGGGATCCAATTTACTACACCGGAAGAATCATTCGAATGTTTAAATATTCTTGCAAGAAGCTTTCATGATAAGTTCCACATCGTGTCCGTGGGCATGAACACAAATGTTCAAGGTCGACTCCCACTTCTGCAATGCATAACCTTTCATTCACTTCTCGTTTACGAAGAAGTTGTAGTGCTGAAATTTTATCTGGCGAAGCACCAGAAGAGTATGACTCGTGAAAACTTTCGAGTTCACATGGATTAGAGAAGGCTTCAACCCATAGGGGCATCTTGGGAACATATACCGCAAACTTCAGGAGTAAATAACACAAGCTCGAAAGGAGAGCATTGTTGACGAAGCATAGGATACAATTTACGAAAGGCATTATGTATCCGAGAAAAGACTCACAAAGTTATTGAATATGAAGGACGTCGTCGGATGAAATCCAACAAGGTTCTGATGGTCCATAAGGGATCTGGTGTGAGCATCGGTACTCAACCAGAAGAAAAAGCATGTAAGGAGATCAGATGATAGAAACAACTGACTACTTCAGAGCTCATTTGCAAAAGAATTATGAATTCCAAGACAAGGGATCAGAAGCAATGCTCTGATTAGGGATGGATAAGCTGAATAGCCTTAGGGGTACAAACGACGACGATTTGATTGGTCGAGATCCAGCTCATGTTAAAAATGATGTCTGAGCCGGAAGGATGAATTCTAGGATCTGATTGAGGATTGCGAGCATTCGCAACATATTGAATCAATGGACTCAAAAAGATAATGACAAAGGGTGCCAATAAGATTTCGAGACTTATGGGATTAATCATAATGCTAGTAAGCAAGAATTTCAAGAGCAATAGGCTCCTGAGGATTTTCGAAAGATCGAATAGTATTTTGAAGACTATTGTGAAATACATGAATCAACTGGGGATGAGTCGATACTCGGTAGGTGCGAGTAATTATCCGTATGGGTATTTCTGCGGCAAGGAACTACAAGGCAGTGGTACAAGGGATTCTTAAAAAGCCGGAGAGCAATTCGATGTATCTGGTAATAACAAGAGAAACTCAGAGTAATTGTATGAACAACAAGTATATGTTGTTATCCATATGGATATATCGGTAGTAGGGAATTGAAAAGGTAGAGGGCACAAGGGTCTCGGGAATGATCGAAGAGTATCTTCAACATCTTCTGGTGCTGTCGGCGACCATCTGTGATAAAGGGCTCTCCGGGAGAAAGTATTTACAAGAACCTACAGTTAGTCTTTTTAGCAAAATTATTTAACCCGAATAGGAGAGAAATCAGAGTCCCAGAGTATAGACAAGGAGTAAAACATCGTAATACCACCCAATGGCGACGTGGGCCCGTAAGACACACAACCATGTTAGTAAAAGTTTTGTAATGTCTAGACTCGACTTCGGCCAAGGAGTGTGGACAGGGGGATTCCTACAGGCAGTTGGCTCTGATACCAACTTGTGACGTCCCCGATTTGACCGTACACTAATCATGCACGCAAATGTGTACGATCAAGATCAGGGACTCACGGGAAGATATCACAACACAACTCTGCAACATAAATAAGTCATACAAGCATCATAATACAAGCCAGGGGCCTCGAGGGCTCGAATACAAGTGCTCGATCATAGACGAGTCAGCGGAACCAACAATATCTGAGTACAGACATAAGTTAAACAAGATTGCCTTAAGAAGGCTAGCACAAAATGGGATACAGATCGAACGAGGCGCAGGCCTCCTGCCTGGGATCCTCCTAACTAACTCCTGGTCGTCGTCAGCGGGCTGCACGTAGTAGCAGGCACCTCCAGTGTAGTAGGAGTCGTCGTCGACGGTGGCGTCTGGCTCCTGGGCTCCAGCATCTGGTTGCGACAACCAGATAGAAAGGAAAGGGGGAAAAGAGGAAGGAAAGCAACCGTGAGTACTCATCCAAAGTACTCGCAAGCAAGGAGCTACACTACATATGCATGGGTATATGTGTAAAGGGCCATATCAGTGGACTGAACTGCAGAATGCCAGAATAAGAGGGGGATAGCTAGTCCTGTCGAAGACTACGCTTCTGGCCATCTCCATCTTGCAGCATGTAGAAGAGAGTAGATTGAAGTCCTCCAAGTAGCATCGTATAGCATAATCCTACCCGGCGATCCCCTCCTCGTCGCCCTGTTAGAGAGCGATCACCGGGTTATATCTGGCACTTGGAAGGGTGTGTTTTATTAAGTATCCAGTTCTAGTTGTCATAAGGTCAAGGTACAACTCCGGGTCGTCCTTTTACCGAGGGACACGGCTATTCGAATAGATAAACTTCCCTGCAGGGGTGCACCACATAACCCAACACGCTCGATCCCATTTGGCCGGACACACTTTCCTGGGTCATGCCCGGCCTCGGAAGATCAACACGTCGCAGCCCCACCTAGGCTCAACAGAGAGGTCAGCACGCCGGTCTAAATCCTATGCGCGCAGGGGTCTGGGCCCATCGCCCATTGCACACCTGCACGTTGCGTACGGCGGCCGGAAGCAGACCTAGCCTAGAAGGCGTTCCAGTCCAATCCGGCGCGCGCCGCTCCGTCGCTGACGTCAAGAAGAGCTTCGGCTGATACCACGACGTCGAGTGCCCATAACTGTTCCCGCGTAGTTGGTTAGTGCGTATAGACCAAATGGCCAGACTCAGATCAAATACCAAGATCTCGTTAAGCGTGTTAAGTATCCGCGAACGCCGACCAGGGCCAGGCCCACCTCTCTCCTAGGTGGTCTCAACCTGCCCTGTCGCTCCGCCACAAAGTAACAGTCGGGGGCCGTCAGGAACCCAGGCCCACCTCTACCGGGATGGAGCCACCTGTCCTTTCAGCCCCCTCATCAGAATCACTTGCGGGTACTCAACGAGCCGACCCGACTTTAGTCACCACATGTGTCATGTATATAAAGTATATAGTATATACCCGTGATCACCTCCCGAAGTGATCACGGCCCAGTAGTATAGCATGGCAGACGGACAAGAGTGTAGGGCCACTGATGGAACACTAGCATCCTATACTAAGCAGTAGGATAGCAGGTAAGGGTAACAACTGTAGCAACAATGACAGGCTATGCATCAGAATAGGATTAACGGAAAGCAGTAACATGCTACACTACTCTAATGCAAGCAGTATAGAGAAGAATAGGCGATATCTGGTGAGCAAGGGGGGGCTTGCCTAGTTGTTCTGGCAAGTAGGAGGGGTCGTCTTCGATGTAGTCGAACACACGAACATCGGCAGCGGTCTCGGAGTCTACCGGAAAGAAGTAACGGAGGGGGCACACAATAAATAACAGAGCAATCAAATGTAACACAAAGCAAGACGAGGCGATACGTTGTGCTAGGGGTGACCTAACGTAGGGATAGGTGATACCGGCGAAAGGGGAAACATCCGGGAAAGTATCCCCGGTGTTTCGCGTTTTCGGACAGATGAACCGGAGGTGAAATGTTAACGGTTTGCTATGCTACGGATGTTTGGCGGGCGAACGGGCTGCGTATCCGGATTCGTCTCGTCGTTCTGAGCAACTTTCATGTAGAAAGTATTTTCATCTGAGCTACGGTTTATTTTATATGATTTTCTAAAGATTTACTCATTTTCTGATTTTAATTATTTATTTAAATCCAACATTATCCAGAATAGTGAACGCTGACGTCAACATGACATCAGCAGTCAACAGGGGAGTTGACTGGTCAACTGACGTGTGGGTCCCGTTCGTCATTGACTGTTTAGTCTAATTAGGGTTTAACTAATCTAATTGCTATTTAATTAAACTAACTAGTTAATTAGATTAATTACATAGGATTAGTTAACTTAATTAATTAATTTAATTATTATTTATTTATTTATTTATTTTATTAATATTATTTTTAATTCTCTTTTTTTACGTTCTAAGGGTGGGGCCCATATGTCATAGGCCCAAGGCCTTAACGGGGCGGGAGCTAGGCGGCTGAAGCGGGCGCTGGGCGCAGCCCGTCTGACAGGGCGCTCGCCCGATCCAGCCGCGGGGCACCGGCGGGGCGACGGCGCCAGCGCCAGGGGGTGAAGCGAGGAAGGCGGAGCAGTTGGGGGTGGCGGAGGACGCCGTTCGCGGCCAGATGTCCGCGGCGGGCGCGGAGCAAGGCCACGACAGGCGCGGGCCTCGGTGGCCAGAGCAGGGGAGGCGCGCGGGGCACCTTGGTGCGCGTCGGCGCACGCGCGCGCGACGTGAGGGAGTGGCGGACGGTGGCCGTACGGGAGGAGGGGAAGGAGGATAGGAGGGGGGTTCCTCACAGGGGAGCTCCAGGGGGAAGGCAATGGGCTCGGTGGAGCCGTCGAAGGGGAGTCGAGGACGGGGCGACGGACGAGGCGGAGGAGCTCCGGGTTGCGGCGACGAGCAGCGACGGCGGGTGGTCCAGCGATGGGGAGGCCTTCGGGCAGCGGCGAGGGGCGATGTAGCCCAGCGGGGAGGTGGACGAAGAGGCGGGCTACGGGGAGCACCGGCGACGACGGGGCGGCGAAGGACGGGCGCAGGGCGATGGCGCGCGACGGCGACGGGTCGGTGACTAGGCGAGCCGCGGCTTCAGGCGATGCCGCACGAGGGAGAGGAGGGATGCGGAGGAGTCCGGGAGGGGCGGGGCCGGCTGGCGATGGGGTTCCCTGGGCAACGACAGGCGGTGGCGAGCCTGATCCCGATTGGATCGGGGGAGAAGGAGAGTGCGGGAGTGTAGTGGAGCAAGTGGGGGTGCGGGGTTAGGGTTTCGGGGGGTGGAGGAGGCCTAGTAGGCCAGGGGGTGCGGGAGTGAGTCGGCTGGGCCGACTGGCTCCTTCGGCCAACTGGGCCAAGGCCCAGTCGGGGGGGGTTCTTTTATTTCTTTTTTTTCTTTTCTACAGTTTTTATTTTATTTTTGCTCTGGTTTGTAAATTGCTTAACCACCAAAGGACTTTTGTAAATCATGTAGCTTGTCACATGAACATCATTGCATTATATAGCAATGCCACAAAAAGCTGAAGGTCTTTCGAAAAAGGTTTAATTATTTTAGAAATCGAAAAGGCCAAGTGATGTGCCGTTGGTCCACTGTTTTAATTTCTAGGGGCATTTCTGGAGTTTCTAAATTGTTGGTTTTATTTCTATAACGGCTTTGGTAATTTTTGCAATATTGTGAACATTTTAGTTTTTAGTGTTTGAAAACTTTTGTTGTTTGTTTCTATTTTAAATTTGAATTTGAATTGTTTTGAACTAACACTAGTTTATCAACAGTAACCTAGGTGACGTGGCATCATTCGCAGAGGTTTACTGTAGCCTAAATATCCGGGCGTCACAGTAATAAAGGGGTATGATCGATGTGTTACTTGCCTTGCTGACGATCCGAAAAACCTAGGGACTCGTGGTAGCACGCTTCGCACTCCGGGAATTCTATCGCAAAAAAACAATAGCATAAATAAGCAAACAAACAAAGACGCACGGGTAAAACTCAAATAAGAAGATGTAACCAGAAAGTTCAACTTAAGAACTCCGGTTTGCAAAACGAATCAAATCAAACGCAGCAACGAAACTCAAACTGCGAAAGAAACAAGATCCGTTTACTAATCTGGACTAAAGTCAAATTTTACAGTAACAAAATCTTGTTCAAGTTGTTTAAACAGAAAGAGGGCTTCGAGACGAAGATCTAGACGCTTGAATCGCCTGATTCCGATAAACGAGCGACAAGTTATACTAAAACGAAAATTAGGGCAGAAATCACGATCGAAAATAATCGCGGAAAACCCTGGAAAAAGAAAAACTGACGAACAGGCCAACGAACAAACGTTCGCTGTCTGCGGCTAACGGGCGAACGACGTTCGTTAAAACGAACGTACAGACAAACGTCCGTAAAATAAATAAACCGACGGAAAACCGAACCGATCTAATCTAAAAAAACGAATCTAGGTTTTCGAAATAAAACCGAACGGTTTAAAAAAACGGCGGCTACCTTGGCAAACGTGACGGCGGCGGCGGGAATTCCGGCGGGGCGGTGGCAACGCCGGCGGGGTCGGCGGCGGTGGCGAGGCGGCGGCAGCGGGCGGCGGCGTGGCGGCGGCGGCAGCGGGCGACGGCGGTGCGGCGGCAGCGACTGGGGTGCGGGGCTTGGGGCGGCTAGGGTTTGGGGGGGCTGGCAGGCCGCGGCTTACAAGAGGCCGGCCGGGTCGGTGTCCCAGGCGGACACGGCCAGGTAGGTCGGTTTCCTTTAAAAAAAATATTCCAACGCGCAGAAAAACAAAGAAAAGAAATACTTAACGGACTCCAAAAATCCTGAAATAAATTTTTCCCGTCCTCTAAAAATATGTCGGACAAGGTGAACATTTATTTAGGCCTCTAATGCAATTTTGAGAAATGCGCATTTTTCCTAATTCGAATAAAATTGCAATAAAATCATTTATTTGATTTTAATATTTTTCCTTCAATATTTCATTTATTTTGGAGAAGTCATATTATCTCCTCTCATAATTTTTTGTTATGAAATATTTTCGGAGAGAAAAATCATTAAAACCAAAATGATCGTTGTTTCAATATTTGATAAAATTCAAATATGAAAAACGTGAAATCCCCAACTCTCTCCGTTGGTCCTTGAGTTGCTTAGAATTTCGAGGATCGAGAAACGAAAATGCAATAAAATATGATATGCATGAATGATCTATGTATAACATTCCAAATTGAAATTTTGGGATGTTACATAGGTTACCATGGCGGATTCTTCATTTGGTTCGTGTTATCGTAGTATAGGTCATGGTGAGATTCAGACCTTAAGTTTGAGCGCATATACTATGCACGCATGCATGCATGCATGAATCCCCGTCGTTGGCTTGAAGTGTGGTGCAACATACATATGCATCGTCAACGTAACCCTCACTCAGTGTGGGGATTTCTAGTTCGAAATCACGGTGCCACATCAAAGTTGTTCCATTGTTACTCAAAAACACACCTCTCCATACATATGTTTGGGCCACACGCATGCAGTGGTTGTCTTCGGAGACTAGCTACTTGCGTGATTATTGGTGAGCTAGCCCATCTCCGGGGTCGCATGGACGACCATCACTTTGACCAACAACAAGAGAGAGGTTGTACGACCAAGGTGGATTATTCTTGGTCCGTTTTACGATCCATCTTGGTGAGATATCCCTCTCTGGCCCGCCGACTGAAAGCGTGTGTGTGGGGGGGTTGCTACTTCACACTTTTCTAGGTGAACCTCGGTTGGGGGGCATGCATTCATAGCTTAGGATTCCCTTCGTGCCAACACGAGGGAGGAGGGGGGCTGCTAGCTACTTCACACTTTGCTAGGTGAACCTCGGTTGGGGGAGGGGCATGCATTCATAGCTTAGGGTTCCCTTCGTGACGACACGAGGGGGTGGGGGCAAGCAATACCGTGCGCTTTGCGAGAGAGGTGCCACATCGAAGTTGCATTTGGTATTTGAAAATCAAACCACCCTTTTCATACATAAATTTGGTCCACATGCAAGTGTGTTCGTGTTTTGACCCTCTCCCGCGCCATTTTTCACCAAATTTATGAACATTAGACAAGTCGGATGACGCAACAGACACGGTTCACTCAAACCAACCGTGTGCCATGATGTCTACTACACAACTTTATTCTTGTAGACACGTGTTGGGCCTCCAAGCGCAGAGTTTTGTAGGACAGTTGCAATTTTCCCTCAAGTGGATGACCTAAAGTTTATCAATCCGTGAGAGGTGTAGGATGAAGATGGTCTCTCTCAAACGACCCTGCAACCAAATACAAGAAATCTCTTGTGTCCCCAACACACCCAATACAATGGCAAATTGTATAGGTGCACTAGTTCGGCTAAGAGATGGTGATAAAACTGTAATATGGATGGTAGAAATATATTTTTATAATCTGAATAAATAAAAACAGCAAGGTAGCAAATAGTAAACGGGCACAAAAACGGAATTGCAATGCTTGAAAATGAGGCCTAGGGTCCGTACTTTCGCTAGTACAATCTCTCAACAATGCTAATATAGTTGGATCATATAACCATCCCTCAAAGTGTGATGAAGAATCACTCCAAAGTTCCTATCTAGCGGAGAACATAAGAATAAATTGTTTGTAGGGTACGAAACCACCTCAAAGCTATTCTTTCCGTTCGATCTATTCAAGAGCTCGTACTAAAATAACATAAAGCTATTCTTTCCGTTCGATCTATCCTAGAGTTCGTACTAAAATAACACCAAAGCAAATTCATATTCATAATGCTCAATCCAACACAAAGAACTTCAAAGAGTGCCCCAAGATTTCTACCGGAGAAACAAAGACAAGAACGTGCATCAACCCCTATGCATAGACTACCCCAATGTTACCTCGGGAATCCGCGAGTTGAGTGCCAAAACATATATCAAGTGAATCAATACGATACCCCATTGTCACCACGAGTATTCAATTGCAAGACATATATCAAGTGTTCTCAAATCCATAAAAGTATTCAATCGGATAACAACGAAATCTCAAAGGGAAAATCAATTCATCACAACAAGATAAAGAGGGGAAAGCACCATATGATCCGACTATATTAACAAAGCCCGCGATACATCAAGATCGTGACATCTCAAGAACACGAGAGAGAGAGAGAGAGAGAGATTAAACACATAGCTACTGGTACGTACCCTCAGCCCCGAGGGTGGACTACTCCCTCCTCATCGTGGTGGCTGCCGGGATGATGAAGATGGCCACCGGAGATGATTCCCCCTCCGGCAGGGTGCCGGAATGGGGTCTAGATTGGTTTTCGGTGGCTACAGAGCCTTGCGGCAGCGGAACTTCTGATCTATGGTAACCCCTATGGGTTTCGGAATATTTGGGAATTTAGAGTGCAAAGAAGGGGTGCGGGAGGCCACCGAGGTGGGCACAACCCACCTGGGCGCGCCAGGGGGGCCTGGCGCGCCCTGGTGGGTTGTGCCCCCCTCGGGGCACCCCCAGGTGCTGCTTTGGCCCATCGGGAGTCTTCTGGCCCATAAAAAATCGTCAAAAAATTTCGCAGTGTTTGGACTCCGTTTGATATTGATTTCCTGCGATGTAAAAAATAAGCAAAAAATAGCAACTGGCACTGGACACTGGGTCAATAGGTTAGTCCCAAAAATGATATAAAGTTGCTATAAAATGGTTGTAAAACATCCAAGAATGATAAAATAACAGCATGGATACTTCATAAATTATACATACGTTGGAGACGTATCAGCATCCCCAAGCTTAATTCCTACTCGTCCTCGGGTAGGTAAATGATAAAAGAAATAATTTATGAAGTGTGAATGCTAGCAAAGTGCATAAGTTTGATCAATGATAATTTGAATCACTGTTCCTAGCATCATAATAGCAATTCTTTCTTATAAAACTTCTCATGTTGTAGTAGCAACCAATTCACATGTTAAGGTTCAAACAATGAACTCTCTTGAAACTCAACAACCTATGTTCTTAGTTACCAAGCAATTGCAATTTAACTTATTCAACATAGTTTGAGTAAGAGCTCCACATACTCAACCATCATATAGTCTTCTATGATTGGTAACACTCACCGCATACACATGAGCAAAATGTTTCAACCGGACACATAGAAAGATAGGGGCTTATTGTTTTGCCTCCCAACATATTCACCTCAAGGGTAATGTCAACAATAATAACTCATGCTGCCCATATTCAACTGGACATATGTGCCTAGATCTTTCCTCACCACATGATGCTTGCCAAAGGAGAAAAATAAAAAGGAATGGAGAGAAAAACTTTGACTCTTTGCATAAAAGTAAATACTGAAAAGTAAAAGATAGCCCCTTCGCAGAGGGAAGCAGAGGTTGACATGCGCTTATTTGCTTATATGCTCAATCCCTTAGTGCAAAAGAACGACATGTTATATTTCTCCTTGTGATGGCAACCTTTATTATGAAGTCTGTCGCTTTTATTGCTTTACCATCACAAGTTCGTACAACACTTAATTTTCCCTTACACTAAATGATCTTACACTTTTAGAAGCAATTTTTATTGCCTTATTGCATCGATGACAACTTACTTGAAGGATCTTGCTCAATCCTTAGGTAGGTATGGTGGTCTCTTGAAAATAAGATTTGGGTTTAAGGGTTTTTGGATGCACAAGTAGTATCTCTACTTGGTGCGGAATTTTTGGCTAGCAAAGATGGGGGGCAAGCACCACATGTTAAAGGATCTATGACAACATGACTTCTATGTGAATATGAGCAAACATAAATCATTACGTTGTCTTCCTTGTCCAACGTCAACAATTTTGGCATACAATATTTTGATGGGGGCTCACAATCACAAAAGATTTCCTTGATAATGTATTTGCATGTGAAAGTTCTCTTCCTTATACTAATTATTCGTGAATTGCTTGTATGACCAATATTGTGATTGTCAAGCCTCAAAAGATTTCACTTCCTAAACCCAATGTGAAGCTACCACTAGGCATGACATGATTTCAACTTCATGATATTCAATTTATTCAACAATTTACTCATAGGATATAAGTGAAGCATAAGAGTAAATGACAAACTACTCCAAAAGATATAAGTGAAGATCAAACGAGTAGTTAAGTAAATAGGTAGCTATTTGAGGACTCTCTCTTATTTAAAAACTTTCAGATCTAAGTAATTTATTAAAACAGCAAGCAAAACAAAACAAAATGACATTTCAAGGATAGCACACATCATGTGAAGAAGCAAAAACTTAGGCTCAACCGATACTAACCGATAATTGTTGAAGAAGAAAGGTGGGATGCCTACCGGGGCATCCCCAAGCTTAGATGCTTGAGACTTCTTGGAATATTAACTTGGGGTGCCTTGGGCATCACCAAGCTTGAGCTTTTGTGTCTCCTTAATTCCTTTTATATCTCGGTTTCCCTAAATCTTAAAAACTTCATCCACACAAAACTCAACAAGAACTCATGAGATAAGTTAGTATAAACCGATGCAAAAACCTTATCATTCTCTACTGTAGCAAATCACTAAAATTATTATTCAACATTTCATACTAAATGCCTCTGCATATTTAATACTCCTATCCTCAAATAGAATCATTAAACAAGCAGACATATGCAAACAATGCAAACATAACAGCAATCTGCCAAAACAGTACGGTCTGTAAAGAATGCAAGAGTATCTATACTTCCCTAACTCCAAAAATTATGAAAATTTAACACACTGTAGAAAATTTATTAGAGCTTAATATGCAAAAAGTTTCAACATTTTATCACATTCTGACTTTTCTAGGAAATTTTTGCAACAGCGGTAAACTTTCTGTTTTCAAACAGCAACATGCATACTTGCAAAATAAGCATGGCAAAGGCTATCCTTGCCACCTTTATTGAAATAAAAGATGCAAAGCATTATTCTAAATAACAGCAAGAAAATCCTAACAAAATAAATTGATGCTCCAAGCAAAACACATATCATGTGACGAATGAAAACATAGCTTCAAGTGAGGTTACCGATAATGTTGGAGACGAAAGAGGGGATGCCTTCCGGGGCATCCCCAAGCTTAGTTGCTTGGATCTTCCTTGGATATTAACTTGGGGTGACTTGGGAATCCCCAAGCTTAGGGTCTTTTCACTCCTTATTCTCCTCATATCGATATCTCACCCAAAACTTGAAAACTTCAATCACACAAAACTTAATGGAACTTCGTGAGATAGGTTAGTATGATAAAGAGCAAACCGTTTCACTTTAGTACTGACAAATACAAGATTCATAATTGTTTCCACACAATGCCTGGTGTATCATATCATTTCCACAATTTATATTGAGCAATATAAGCCATAGAAACTAGAAGGCAAGCAAACTATGCATTGAGAACAGAATCTGTCAAAAACAGAACAGTCTGTAATAATCTGCACTCAAACCATACTTCTGCTACTCCAAAAATTCTAAAAAAAACTAGAACATGTGAGAAATTTGTATATTAATCTTCTGCAAAAAGGATCAACTCAAAAGGACTCTTCTGTTAAAAATAAGAATTATTTTCGTGAGTGCAAAAGTTTCTGTTTTTCAGCAAGATCAACTCAACTATCACCCAACATAATCCTAGAGGCTTTACTTGGCACTTTATTGAGACAAAAGCAACAAAATATGATTACTACAGTAGCATAATCATGTGAACACACAAACAGTAGGTAAAAGTGTTGGGTTGTCTCCCAACAAGCGCTTTTCTTTAATGCCTTTTAAGCTAGGCATGATGATTTCAATGATGCTCGCATAAAAGATAAGAATTAAAACATGAAGAGAGCATCATGAAACATATGGCAAGCACATTTAAGTCTAACCCACTTCCTATGCATAGGGATTTTGTGAGCAAACAACTTATGGGAACAAGAATCAACGAGCATAGGAAGGCAAAACAAGCATAACTTCAAAACTTTCAACACATAGAGAGGAAACTTGACATTATTGCAATTCCTACAACCATAAGTTCCTCCCTCATAATAATTTTCAGTAGCATCATGAAGAAATTCAACAATATAACCATCACATAAATCATTCTTTTCATGATACATAAGCATAGAAATTTTCTTACTCTCCACATAAGTAATTTTTTTCTCATGAATAGTTCTGGGAGCAAACTCAACAAAATAACTATCATGGGATTGAAAATTAAAAGCATGATGACAAGTTTCATGGTTATCATTATTCTTTATAGCATACATGTCATCACCATAATCATCATAGATAGGAACTTTGTTGTCATAATCAATTGTGACTTCTTCCAACATAGCGGAATCATCATTAAACAAAGTCACGACCTCTCCAAATCCACTTTCATCAACATAATCATCATAAATAGGAGGCATGCTTTCATCATAATAAATTTTCTCATCAAAACTTGGGGGAGTAAAAACATTATCTTCATCAAACATAGCATCCCCAAGCTTATGGCTTTGCATATCATTATCGTGATGGATATTCAAAGAATTAATACTAGCAATATTGCAACCATGCTCATCATTCAAATATGTTGTGCCAAATATTTTATTGACTTCTTCTTCTAACATTGAGCACAATTTTCCTTTCCATCATTTTCACGAAAGATATTATAAAGATGATCAATAATATGATGCAACCTTAGTTCCATTTTTTGTAGTTTTCTTTTTATAAACCAAACTAGTGATAATACAAGAAACTAAAAGATTCAATTGCAAGATCTAAAGATATACCTTCATGCACTCACCTCCTCGGCAATGGCGCCAGAAAAGAGCTTGATGTCTACTACGCAACTTTATTTTTGTAGACACGTGTCGGGCCTCCAAGCGCAGAGTTTTGTAGGACAGTAGCAATTTTCCCTCAAGTGGATGACCTAAGGTTTATCAATCCGTGAGAGGTGTAGGATGAAGATGGTCTCTCTCAAACGACCCTGCAAACAAATACAAGAAATCTCTTGTGTCCCCAACACACCCAATACAATGGCAAATTGTATAGGTGCACTAGTTCGGCGAAGAGATGGTGATAAAAGTGTAATATGGATGGTAGAAATATATTTTTATAATCTGAATAAATAAAAACAGCAAGGTAGCAAATAGTAAACGGGCACAAAAAAGGTATTGCAATGCTTGAAAATGAGGCCTAGGGTCCATACTTTTGCTACTGCAATCTCTCAACAATGCTAATATAATTGGATCATATAACCATCCCTCAAAGTGCGATGAAGAATCATTCCAAAGTTCCTATCTAGCGGAGAACATAAGAATAAATTGTTTGTAGGGTACGAAACCACCTCAAAGCTATTCTTTCCGTTCGATCTATTCAAGAGTTCGTACTAAAATAACATAAAGCTATTCTTTCCGTTCGATCTATCCTAGAGTTTGTACTAAAATAACACCAAAGCAAATTCATATTCATAATACTCAATCCAACACAAAGAACTTCAAAGAGTGCCCCCAAGATTTCTACCGGAGAAACAAAGACAAGAACGTGCATCAATGTCACCTCGGGAATCCGCGAGTTGAGTGCCAAAACATATATCAAGTGAATCAATACGATACCCCATTGTCACCATGAGTATTATATTGCAAGACATATATCAAGTGTTCTCAAATCCATAAAAGTATTCAATCCGATAACAATGAAATCTCAAAGGAAAAATCAACTCATCACAACAAGATAAAGTTGGGAAAACACCATATGATCTGACTATATTAACAAAGCCCGCGATACATCAAGATCGTGACATCTCAAGAACACGAGAGAGAGAGAGAGAGAGAGATTAAACACATAGCTACTGGTACAAACCCTCAGCCCCGAGGTGGACTACTCCCTCCTCATCGTGGTGGCCACCGGGATGATGAAGATGGCCACCGGAGATGATTCCCCCCTCCGGCAGGGTGCTGGAACGGGGTCTAGATTGGTTTTTGGTGGCAACAGAGCCTTGCGGTGGCGGAACTTCTGATCTAGGGTAACCCCTATGGGTTTCGGAATATTTGGGAATTTAGAGTGCAAAGAAGGGGTGCGGGAGGCCACCGAGGTGCGCACAACCCACCTGGGCGCGCCAGGGGGGCCTGGCGCGCCCTGGTGGGTTGTGCCCCCCTCGGGGAACCCCCAGGTGCTGCTTTGGCATCAGGAGTCTTCTGGCCCATAAAAATCATCAAAAAGTTTCGCGGTGTTTGGACTCCATTTGATATTAATTTCATGCGATGTAAAAAACAAGCAAAAAACAGCAACTGGCACTGGGCACAAAAAATGATATAAAGTTTCTATAATATGGTTGTAAAACATCCAAGAATAATAAAATAACAGCATGAATACTTCATAAATTATAGATACGTTGGAGACGTATCATGCCACGCCGGTGCCCCTGTCACGCACACATCTGCACAGTACATTGGGCTCCACGAGGCTCCCCCTCTCAAAAATATCTGCCCGCCTCGAGGGTTTTTCTGTTTCATAACACACGGTTGTTATCTCCGGACCGTGTGCGATGTTTCTTGTTCCCAATCCCACCTTCATCCCTAGAAAATATCTACCCGCCTCGACGGTTTTTCTGTTTCATAACACACGATTGTTATCTCCGGACCGTGTGCGATGTTTCTTTTTCCCAATCCCGCCTGCATCCCTAGAAAATATCTGCCCGCCTCGAGGGTTTTTCTGTTTCATAACACACGGTTGTTATCTCCGGAGCGTGTGCGATGCACTATCATCAAAAATTTCAATAGCCCCGGCATTTCACTCCTGCGTTTGACTCCCGCGTAGTAAAATTTTCAGTACCCGCGTCATTTCCTCTAACACCCCCCGCCCCCTCCACACACACACACACACACACACACACGCACACACACACACCAAAACCTCCTCGGGCGTGTGCACACACACACACACCCTCCCCCGCTCGAAACCCTAACAAGGTCCCCGCCGTCGCCGCTGCAAGGCCTCCGTTGTCAACATCTGCCGGTTTGCCCGTGCAGCTTACCCATCGATCTCCATACCCAGGCCGCCCTGATTTCTTAGATGACACCTGCCAAATGCCCCCCTTCCCACAGATCCTCATCCCCATCCCCATCCCCCACTCCAGAGCGTCGCAGCCTAAGCCTGGCTACGCTTCCCGTTGAGCTCGAGGAGAGACTGGCCCAAAAGAGGTGTATCGCGGTCTCTTTGCCCGACGTCGCCGATGAAGCTGACGACCATTACTGGTGGCAGGCACTCAAGTAGCGGGCTAGAGTATGCGGGCATGTCTTGGCTGCCGGCTACGACACCGAGGTCATCGACAGCGATGGCCTGAGGCGGGCTATGTCACAGGCTAAGTGGCCCACCCCCAACCCCTCAGGTTCAACCGCCGTCGATCTCATCCATGGCCTCGCCGCTGATCTCCTCTGGCTCGCTGTCAACAATTTGCCATCCTACATCGCCATCGAGCCCCTTTTGTCATTTCTGAAGGACATGTTCTGCGACGCTGGCTTGGGATCAACAGCTTCCAAGTCAGACCTCATCGACGGCGACCACAAGGAGGGCACCCTCTCCGGCTCTTCCAAGGGGAAAGAGCCCATCTGCTCTTCCAAGGGGAAAGCGCCCGTCTGCGACATCAGGGATAGCACCCTACAGCCGTGCTCTTCCAAGGGGAAGGAGCCCATCTGCGACAACATGGAGCGCATCCAGGGTCCATGCTCTTCCCACGGGAACGAGCCCATCTGTGTCAAGTGAGGAAACCCATGATTTGTTTTACCGTGCCTCTTCACAGGGGGGAACCCATGATTTGTTTTGTCGAGTCCCTTTTGTAGTGTAGTGAGAATATGTCCAGTTTTAATTGCTATATCTGGTTGTTTGCAGTATGCCTTGTTTATTTCAGTTGTCCACAATGTGATGCTCTATATGTGCAATTATTTACTGTGCAGTACATTTCATCAATCCAGTTTTAAACATACTGATAGGAATGCATATATTTGCTTGCTGTTAAGCCTGTTATAGCTAGCATATGCCTCTTTTAAAGTTTTTTGATTGTTCGGTTGTTTGTAGTTAGCATATGACCAGTTTCAAATGCTATCTTTGGTTGTTCATAGTATGCCTTGTTTATTCCAGTTATTCACAACGTGATGTTCTATATGTGCAAGTATGAACTGTGCAGTTCAATTTCATCGGTACCAATTTCAACAATACCACTATGAATGACTACATTTGGTTGTTGCATCTCGTAGTTAACACGCCTTTCCATTTTTATTTAACAATAACCAGTGTACTTAGACCGGCACAATACCAGTTTGAATGACTATGTTTGCTTGTTGTTAAACATTAGGCATGTTGCAGTTAACACACCTTTCCACTTGTTTTGCTTTACTAGCGTGCTTAAACCTGCACATTGAAGCTATCTTTTGGAGATTATTTTGTCTGCCATGGATAATTTTGGTTGATGTTTAGCCTATTGTGCTTAACATGCTTCTCGATGTACCTACACAGGACAATTTTGGGAATGACTGTTGTTTTCCATCGAGGTTAGTTTCATCCCATGCCTTATATCTGCTCACTATTCAGGATATCGGTAGCTGGTACCATATAGGTCGGGGGCTGATAAGGGACTAATCGGTGAATCGGACTTTTAACTGAATATATCTGCAACCCATTTATCGTTAGGTTAACTAGGGCCATATGTAATATACCTGAGGCTACATAGCAACATGCACTGTACTTAATGTTAAATATGCAATCCTAGGCTACATAGCAACAAGGAAGAGTGTTACATTAATGTTCTAATGATGTCTAGATATACGTAGAAGAGCAGCAGCAGCAACAACAACAACAACAACACAGCCCTGTTTGGATACTCAGCTTAGCTAGAGGTTAGAGTTAGTTTCTAGCTCATGACTAACCCTGAACTAACTCCATCCAAAGAGTTGTTTGGATGGCAGGGTTAGATTGACAATAAATGCACTGGGAGAACTAGCTCCAATTAGCACCTCTTGGGTTGGATAGTTTTTCGGGGTGGGTTATAGATGCAACTAGCTCAAACTAGCCCTCATGTTTAGATATACTTTAGGGCTATTTGAGCCCGAACTAGCTCAAACTAACTATAAGCCATGGATACAACAGCAGTTAATCAGCCAATAATTTGTAAGAATGCACTAAACTCCTTCCGGCCCATAATATAAGATGTTAATTTATCTAATATGTGAGTATATTGGATGTTATAAGATAGTCCCTCCATCCCTAAATATTTGTCTTTTAGATATTTCAAATGGACTACCACATACGGATGTATATAGACATATTATAAAAGAGTGTTGTCCTGCATCATTGTGCAATTGTTGTTTAGCTTCTAATATTAACTTGGTGCTTTTAGGTACATATGTCATTGGTAAAGATCCGCGCTTCGACCCTTTCTGCGTATGGGGCAATGAGATATCGATGAACTAGCATCAAGTGAGGAAGGTAATAAAGATTGTTAGTAAAATGGGACCAAAGATGGCAATTAAACTATTTGTTTACACTTTATCCAAGACAACAGCGAACTGCAGGATGGTAAGTAAGAAATCTGCAGCCTTCTTTTTACTGCCCATAATGAGTTGTGTTAGATGACAATGTCTGAATCTTTTTCCTTTGCAGTGGTTGCCAAAGCAGTTTACTCAAGATTACCTCTCAAACTACATGATTGGTGGGCATGCAAAGGTTAAAGTATTTCTACCAGAACACGATGATTATCTAGATGTTTTCATGAAGACCGTGAAGGATGGGCGATCGGCCATCATAAGGGGTTGGACTAGAGTCGTGTGTGCCTTCTGCATGGAGGAGGGCACAATATGGGCATTCCGCTTCACCTTGTTCAGCAACCAGAATATATTTCGCTTCTTTCTTTACCGTCTTTAATAGTACAAGTATACAAATGTGGTTCATCCTTCTTTATTTGGTTCTTATGTAATTCTTGAACATATGTACCTATGAACCGAATAATGCATTGGTTGTTTGAAGTAACAGCAATTAAATTACGGTGAAATTACGCTCTCCGGGTTATTACGGCACACACGATTGGTAAAACACAAACGTTTGCGATATACACCATAATCCGAGACGGTTCACAGAGAGGAAACATGTGCAAGCATGCACACAGTTGCCGTATGCAAAGCGTGTGCGATGTCAGACAATATCACAAACGGTGCGAGCAAACTAAATGTTTGTGTTAGTTGCCTGATCATACACGATTCGCAACCATGAACTGTTTCTGATGAAGTATGCATCATAAATGTTGCACCATAGAATAGCGTGTGCGATAGTTGTCGTGTACGACGATGTTACGACGGTCCGACGTTTCATAATCCTGTCCGACACTCGTACGACGATTAGCTAATCTTCTTAATAGTGAACCATTTGTGATGGGCCGTGCATCATACACGTTCTATAATAGTGAACCATTTGTGATGGGCCGCGCATCATAAACATAGCACCACAGAATACCGACGGCGATGGCAATGCAAGCAGAAACGAGTAGGAGTACTGTAGGGTCTCTATCCCCGATGGTTTCTGGGTCGTGTGGGAAGGACCCCCCTATCACCGTCACTCACTAGGCGACGGTTCCAAATGCTGTCGCGGAAAGGGGTTAAAAACCGTTTGTATAGCACGGACGCGTACTAGTGGAGAACCAAGCAACACTATGTAAACGGTACCTACACACAAAGAACAAATACTTGCAACCGACGCGTAAGAGGGGTTGTCAATCCCTCTCGGGTAAAAGATAGATTGGTTTGTATGATTTTGGGTAAATAGATCTCGCGATAAAACAAAATAAAATAAATAAAGAAAAAGTGTAGCAAGGTATTTTTGGGTTCTTAGAATAATAGATCTAAAGAAAAGCAAATATGATAAAGAATAGACTCGGGGGCCGTAGATTTCGCTAGTGGCTTCTCTCGAGAAAAATAGCATACGGCGGATAAACAAATTACTGTTGGGCAATTGATAGAACTTCAAATAATTATGATGATATCCAGGCAATGATCATTATATAGGCATCACGTCCAAGATTAGTAGACCGACTCCTGCCTGGATCTACTACTATTATTCCACACATCGACCGCTATCCAGCATGCATCTAGTGTATTAAGTTCATGGAGAAACGGAGTAATGCAATAAGAACTATGGCATGATGTAGACAAGATCTATTCATGTAGGAATAGACCCCATCTTGTTATCCTTAATAGCAATGATCAATACGTGTCTTGCTGCCCCTTCTGTCACTGGGAAAGAACACCGCACGACCGAACCCATCAAAAAGCACCTCTTCCCATGGCAAGAAAAATCGATCTAGTTGGCCTAACTAAACCAAAGATTCGAAGAAGAAATACGAGGCTATAAGTAATCATGCATATAAGAGAACAAAGAAACTCAAATAACTTTCATGGACAAATAGATCTGATCATAAACTCAAAGTTCATCGGATCCCAACAAACACACCGTAAAAAGAGTTACATCAAATAGATCTCCAAGAGACCACTGTATTGAGAATCAAAAGAGAGAGAGGAAGCCATCTAGCTACTAACTACGGACCCGTAGGTCTACAATGAACTACTCACGCATCATCGGAGAGGCACCAATGAGGATGATGTACCCCTCCGTGATGGTGTCTAGATTGGATATGGCGGTTCTGGAACTTGCAGCGACTGGAATTGTGTTTCGTCGACTCCCCTAGGGTTTTTGGATTTTTGGGGTATTTATAAACCAAAGAGGCGGTGCGGGAGGCGTTCGAGGTGGGCACAACCCACCAGGGCGTGCCTGGGCCCCCAGGTGGGTTGTGCTCCCCTCGGAGCCCCCCTCTGGTACTTCTTTGGCCAACAGGTGTCTTCTGGTCCAGAAAAATTCTCCAAAAAGTTTTGCTGCGTTTGTACTCTGTTTGGTATTGATTTTCTGCGAAGTAAAAAACAAGCAAAAAACAACAACTGGCACTGGGCACTATGTCAATAGGTTAGTCCCAAAAAATGATATAAAGTTGCTATAAAAATGATTGTAAAACATCCAAGAATTATAATATAACAGCATGGAACAAGCAAAATTATAGATACGTTGGAGACATATCAGTAAGCAGTAGCGATCGATGAGGTTCAGTTAGCAGCGAAGGAGTCGGTCGGGTTCAGTTAGCAGCGAAGGGATTCGGCTTCGGAGCAGCACGCGATCGCTCGGGTTCAGTAAGTGAAGGCCTCTCGCTCGGGTTCAGTTATAGCGACACGGCTCGCACCACACGCGTGTACGAGAGAAAAGTGCAAACCGCAGTGCATTGCTCGGCCCCGACCAACCCACCATAACCGGGAACTCCGCAAAAAATTCCTCGCCCTCACTTATACCATGATTTTTTTATGTCATGGACGGCCCAGAGAATGTCATGCAGGTGCGTCTCCGGCCAGCCCAGACGAAAAGCCCATTTTCTATCATGATTTTTTGTCATAGAAGTAGGAGCCCACCACATCCATGATGATACGTGGTTTTGTCACAATTATCGTCATAGAAGTGTCATAAGCATGACAGAAAAACTTTTCGTTCGGGCCAAAATGTTACGGATGTGTCTTTTTTTGTACTATAAGAACAGAGCAACGCTTTAAGTAAGATGACATGATGTAGATGGATAAACTGAAGCAATGTGATGAAAACCCCATCTTTTTACCCTTGATGGCAACAATACAATATGTGCCTTGCTACCCCTACTATGTCACTAGGTGAGGACACCGCAAGATTGAACCCAAAACAAAGCACCTCTCCCATTGCAAGAAAAACCAATTTAGTTGGCCAAACCAAACCGATAATTCAAAGAGAAATACAAAGATATTTGATCATGCACAAAAGAGTTCAGAAAATACTCAAATAATATTCATAGATAATCTGATCATAAATCCAAAATTCATCAGATCTTGACAAACACACCGCAAAAGAATATTACATCTGATAGAACTCCAAGAACATCGAGAAGAACATGGTATTGAAGATCATAGAGAGAGAAGAAACCATCTAGCTACTAGCTATGGACCCTTAGGTCCGTGGTAAACTACTCATGCATCATCAGAAGAGCAGCAAGGTTGATATAGAGGCCCTCCGTGATCGAATCCCCATTCGGCGGAGTGCCGGAAAAGACCCTAAGATGGGATCTCACGGGAACAGAAGCTTGCGGTGGCGAAAAAGTATTTTTGTGGATGCTTCTGATGTTTGGGGAATATTTGAGAATATATAGAGCTGGAATTAGGGTTTGAGGACCCTAGAGGGGCCCACAAGCCAGGGGGTGCCCCCCCGGGGCGCGCCCTAGAGGCTTGTGGCCTCCTCGGGACTCCTCTGGCCCTCTCCCCAAGTCTCCTGGGTGTCTTGTAGTCCAAGAAAAATCATCGTAAAGTTTTATTCCGTTTGATATTCCTTTTCTATAAAAGTCAAAAATAAGGAAAAAACAGAAACTGTCACTGGGCTCTAGGTTAGTAGGTTAGTCCCAAAAATAATATAAAATAGTATATTAATGCATATAAAACATACAAAAGAGATAATATAATAGCATGGAACAATCAAAAATTATAGATACATTGGAGACGTATCACATAGCGCTTCCCAATTAAAAATTACTCTACAAAGTAATAAATTAAGGTCTCACCATTGTCACACATATGACACTACTCATTTACGAAATTAGTAACACAGATTAATAACTCACTACTTCCTCCGTCCGGGTGCATAGCGGGTACGCGTAGTTCTAAGTCATTGATTTTACTAATTAAATATTATTAAAGAAACAAGGCTAAGGGGGAAGTTTCCTCTCTCAAATTTTGTTGTTAGGTAGGCAGGGAGATTTGAACCTAGGTGGCTTGAGTGAAAACAAAACGCACTTTGCCATTGTGCTACTATGTGTCACCAAAAGCATATCATTAGTGTCATAGAGGAATGTAGTTTCTAAACATATATTTTTTATTACATACTCCCTTCGTTCGGAAATACTTGTCAGAGAAATGAAGGTATCTAGATGTATTTTAGTTGTAGCTATATCCATTTTTGCGGCAAATAATTTCAAGGTATATAAGAAGTTTTTGCAAGGTATGGTTTTTTAAAGTGTCAAAAAAACATCTTATATTTTGATATATTTATTTAATTAAATTATTGACCTAAAAATATGAGCATGCCTTATACACCCACAAGAATGTAGTAGTCTAAAGCTACTCACCACTGTGACCAGCCTGAGGCTAACTCCAATGCACGACCCCAAATGGTCCGACCGTGTCTGTTTGCGGGTAAATGGACAGAACTGGCCGCCCAACGCGCGGGAGCAAACGGATAGTCATCCGTTTTTGGTCCGCTTTCGACCCATTCACGGCCCAACTTTGGGCCACGTTTACGGCCGATGGACGCGCGGACGGCGCGTGGGGCATGCCCATGTTCTCCCTTGACCCGCTCGTCGGGGACACATGCGCCCCCTTTTCTATTCCCCTCCTCCCTCTATAGTCGCAACCCCTCCCCCCCCCCCCGCGCGCCCTAGCCGCTGCCACTGATGTCAGCTAGAACTACGTCGGTATTTCCCCAAAGAGGAAGGGATGATGCACCACAATGACGGTAGGTATTTACCTCAGTGATGAGACCAAGGTTATCGAACCAGTAGGAGAACCAAACAACACTACTTAAACAGCACCTGCACACAAATAACAAATACTCGCAACCCGACGTGTTAAAGGGGTTGTCAATCCCTTTCGGGGAACAGTGCCAGAAATTGGCAAACGGGCATGAGAGAGTTGTAATAATTCGATAGATCGAACGCCAAATAAAATAAAGTACATCAAGGTATTTTTGTATTTTTGGTTTAATAGATCTAGTAATAAAAGCAAAGGAAAATAGATCGCAAAGGCAAATATAATAAAGAAGAGACCCGGGGGCCGTAGATTTCACTAGTGGATTCTCTCGAGAAAAATTAGCATACGGTGGGTGAACAAATTACTGTTGGGCAATTGATAGAACTTCAAATAATCATGACGATATCCAGGCAATGATCATTATACAGGCATCACATCCAAGATTGAGAAGCGACTAACCAAGAAATGAATAATCTCATAAGCGAGCATTAAGCATAATTGACACCGAATAATGCACCACAAGTAGGATATAATTTCATTGCATAACTATTGACTTTTGTGCTTGCATAGGGAATCACAAACCTTAACATCAATATTCTTACTAAAGCATAATTACTCATCAACATGGCTCGCATATCACATCATCATATCTCAAAACTATTACAAGGAATCAAGTTTATTTTGTCCAATGATCTTCATGAAAGTTTTTATTATATCCTTCTTGGATATCTATCACTTTGGGACTAGTTTTCATGTGTTGCTTTTGATAAGCTCAAACAAATATAAGTGAAGATCATGAGCATAATATTTCTTTCTCTCAAATTAATCTAAGTGAAGCAAGAGAGAATTTCTAAAAAGAATTACTAACTCTCAAATAAATCTAAGTGAAGCATGAGAGCATTTCTTCAAAAGCAACAAAGCAAACCGTGCTCAAAAAGATATAAGTGAAGCACTAGAGCAATTCCATAGCTCATAAAAAATTTAAGTGAAGCATAGAGAGCAATTCTAACAAGTCATGGCATAATTTGGTCTCTCTCAAATAGGTGTGTCCAGCAAGGATTAAAGACCTAAAACAAAAAGCAAAATAAGCAAAGACTCGTATTATACAAGACTGTAACGCCCACGATGCGGCTATATCTCCCACGTGTCGAGGCACGACTTAGAGGCATAACCGCATTGTGGTTTTGTCGCAAGAAGGGTCATCTTCACACAATCCCATGTAATGAACAAGAATGGGATAACGAGAGTTGGCTTACAATCGCCACTTCACACAATACATAAATATAATTCATACATCATCCAAAATCCACACATATAGACCGGCTACGGTCAAATCCAAATGAAAGTAAGATAACCCCAAATGCTAGATCCCCGATCGTCCCAACTGGGCTCCACTACTGATCATCAGGAAAAGACACATAGTAACGACCACGTTCCTCGTCGAACTCCCACTTGAGCTCGGTTTCGTCACTTGCACTGGCATCGTCGGCACCTGCAACTGTTTTGGTAGAATCTGTGAGTCACGAGGACTCAGCAATCTCACACCCGCGAGATCAAGAATATTTAAGCTTAGAGGAAAGGATGGTGTAATGAGGTGGAGCTGCAGCAGGCACTAAGCATATATGGTGGCTAACATAAGCAAATGGGAGCGAGAAGAGAGGCAACGCAACGGTCGCGAAGCTAGAAATGATCAAGAAGTGATCCTGAAACTACTTATGTTCATGCATAACACAAACCGTGTTCACTTCCCGGACTCCGCCGAGAAGAGACCATCACGGCTACACACACGGTTGATGTATTTTAAAAAGTCAAGTGACAAGTTCTCTACAACCGGACATTAACAAATTCCCATCTGCCCCATAACCGCGGGCACGGCTTTCGAAAGATAATACCCTGCAGGGGTGTCCCAACTTAGCCCATTATAAGCTCTCACGGTCAACGAAGGATAAACCTTCTCCCAGGAAGACCCGATCAGTCTCGGAATCCCGGTTTACAAGACATTTCAACAATGGTAAAACAAGACCAGCAAAGCCGCCCGAATGTGCCGACATATCCCGATAGGAGTTGCACATATCTCGTTCTCAGGGCACACCGGATGAACACTACGTACAACTAAAACCAATCCTCGAGTTTCCCCAAGGTGGCGCTGCAAGTGGCTCTAGTTTGGACCAGCACTCAGAGGAACACTGGCCCGGGGGTTTAAACAAAGATGACCCTCGGGCTCGCGAAAACCCGGGGGAAAAGGCTTAGGTGGCAAATGGTAAAACCAAAGTTGGGCCTTGCTGGAGGAGTTTTATTCAAGGCGAACTGTCAAGGGGGGGCCATAAATCACCCAACCGCGTAAGGAACGCAAACTCAAGGAACATAATACCGGTATGACGGAAACTAGGGCGGCAAGAGTGGAACAAAACACCAGGCATAAGGCCGAGCCTTCCACCCTTTACCAAATATATAGATGCATTAATTAAATAAGAGATATTGTGATATTCCAAAATATCCATGTTCCAACATGGAACCAACTTCAACTTCACCTGCAACTAGCAACGCTATAAGAAGGGCTGAGCAAAAGCGGTAACTTAGCCAAACAACGGTTTGCTAGGAAAGGATGGTTATTGGCTTGACATGGAAATATGGGAGGCATGATATAGCAAGTGGTAGGTAGCGCAGCATGGCAATAGAACGAACAACTAGCAAAGCAAAGATAGAAGTGATTTCGAGGATATGGTCATCTTGCCTGCAAGGTTCTCAGAGTTGTCGAAAGCTTGATCCTCAAAAGCGTACTCAACAGGTTCCTCGTAAGCGTACTCGTCTCCAAGCTCTACCCAAAACAAGAACACAAGCAATGGAACCACAATCAATCACGGGAAATGCACAAGCAACATGATGCAAAACATGAATGATATGCAAGATGTGATATGCGATGCATATGCGTGCTCCGGAGGAAAATGATGAACAAGGAAATAACTTGGCAAACCAAGCATGCCACTGGAAAGATGAGATAATTTTGGTCGAAATCGATATAAAGATCACCGGAAACGGATGCACGGTTTGCAAATGGCAAGCAAAACAAGAATGACACGAATCTATGATTAACAGCATGATAGCACTTAGAATGCAACAAGTAACAATGCTACAGCACTCCAACATAGCAACAAAGCATATAGCAGTAATCTGCAGAAGATGCTTGACAAAAGATGAACACTGAGCTACGGCTAGATCATAACATAACAGGTTCAAACAAGCATGGCAAAAGTGCAAAAGATATCAGGTTCACAGACTTGGTGAAATTACTGGACATGGCTGAAACAGCATCAGGTAACAATGTTCAGAGCACAAAATCAATATGCTACAGGAACTTAACATAGCAAAACAAGACACGGTATGAAACTACTGAATGCAAAGAACAAAAGTCCCTTACTGACCATAAGCCAAAAAGGACCAGAAGATATGATAGCAACCATGTAAACATAGCAAGTTTCGTTAACAGGTTTCAGACTTAGCAGAAAACAGAGCATGGCAGAAACAGACATTATGAGGGCATCTTTGTGAGCTTGATGCACTCATCACAAAGCAATGCATGACAAAACAAATACACCTACAGAAAGATGGCATGTTTATGAAGCTATCCATGGAAAGATCAAGTTCATAGCATGTATGGATCAACTACAACAAGCTTGGAAAAATTGAATAACACGTAAACAATCTGCCAGGAACATTTTATAGCAAAAGTAGAGCGAGATTGAGTCATGCTATGGAACTCCATAATTGCAAACAAGGGAATGAATGGATCAATTACAATAATATCTACAAAACATTCTTACTGAACATCTCTAAAAGGAGCATAGATCTCTCTGTAGCCACATGGATACATAGCAACAAAATAACAGCAGTCACAGACTGTGAAATTACCAAGTCCCTGAAATCAGAAACATTACGGAGCCTAGTTTGCATGCTTGTGCTAGTCACCACAGAGATCACAAAAATACATGGCATACACCTCTGTAAATATGGCATGGCATACATCAAAATACATGTAGAGCTCATACTCATAAGATGCACAGATTAAATGAAACAAAAATAACAAATCCTCAAGTTCTGATAAGTAACAGCAGTTAACAGCAACTAGCACTCTTGCACTAGAGATTTAGGAATCAAGATGGACTCAAATGAACATAGTGTAATGGAACAAAATGAAGAGCATCTAGAGGCGAACATTTCGATATATTACGCGCATGAAACGGAGCTATATGCAGAGAGTTATGATGCAATGAACATGAGCATATACTGTAGAATCACAAGACTTAGAGAATTTCGGGAGGGAGAAGAAAGTCAACCCCGATCACTGTTCAGATCTGGATCGGGCGATCTCGCCGGCTGGAGCTCGCGCCGGAGCTCGGGGAGAGGAGGAGGAGGAGGAGCCGGTGAGGAGGCGGCCGCCGGCGAACGGCGGAGGAGGAGATGGCCGCGGGGAGGCGACCTCGGGCGCGGGGAGGCGGCGGCGGTCGATGCGGCGGCGGCGGGCGAGCTCGCCGGCGAGCTGACGCCGGCGAGGCGAGGCGACGTGGCGGCGGAGCGGCGGGTACGGCGGGGACAGGAAGAAGGAGGCGGGGCGCGGGCGGAGCCGGCTCGGGCCGCGGGGGCCGGCTGCGAGCCAGGCGGGCCGGCGGCGCGCGCGGTGGCCGGGGCCACGTGCAGCCCCTGATTGGCCGGGCGCGGTGGCGCTGGTTCGTCCGGCGGCGGCGGACGCGTCCGGCCGCGGAGAGGGCGATTTTTAGGGTTTGATCTGCGAAATATTTCGGGAGGGGAGGTGTATATATAGGTAGAGGGAGCTAGGAGACTCCAAATGGAGTGCGGTTTTCGCCCACACGATCGTGATCGAACGACCTAGAGCATGGAAGTGACTTAGAGGGGTTTTGGGCTGTTTGGAGGGGGGTTTTGCTGCAACACACAAAAGGACTTTGCGGTTACCCGGTTAACCGTTGGAGTACCAAACGACCTCCAAATGGAACGAAACTTGACCGGTGGTCTACCGGTGGTATACCAAGGCCACTTGACAAGACTCGGTCCATTCCGAGGACGTTTAACACCCGCTCACGAAAAGAAACGAAAAGGGGGCGCCGGAGAAGGTGGGAGTGCCGGATTGCAAAGCGGACAACGGGGAAAATGCTCGGATGCAAGAGACGAACACGTATGCAAATGCAATGCACATGATGACATGATATGAGATGCATGACATGAACAAAATGCAAAACGAAAAATAAAACCCGACCACGAAGGAAATATCATAACACATAGCTGAAAATGGCAAGAGTTGGAGTTACAAATATGGAAAGTTACATCCGGGGTGTTACAAAGACGCTCCAAGCAAAACTCATAGTATGTGACGAATAAAAATACAGCTTCAAGTGAAATATCGATGGTCGTTAGAAGAAAGAGGGGATGCCACTGGGGGCATCCCCAAGCTTAGTTTCTTGCTTCTTTTTGGATAATGTCTTGGGGTGCCATTGGCATCCCCAAGCTTAGCCTCTTCTTACTCCTTATTCCTTCATCCATCATAATATCACCCAGAACTTGAAAACTTCAATCACACAAAACTCAGCAAAACCTTCATGATATCCGTTAGTATAAGAAAATAAATCACTACTATAAGTACTGCAGCAAACCAATTAATATTTTATTCTTGCATTATATCTACTGTGTTCCAACTTTTCTATGGCAAAAACTCATCAAAGAAAACCATGAAATCATCAAAACAAGCACACACGCAAAGAAAACAGAATCTGTCAAAAACAGAACAGTCTGTAGCAATCTGGATATTTAGAATACTTCTGTAACTCCAAAAATTCTGAAAAATTAGGACCGCGTGAAAACTTTGTATATTAATCTTCAGCAAAAAGAATGGGTATTTTATCATGCTTCTGTGATTTTTAACAATTCTATGACTGGCGTGCAAAGTTTCTGTTTTTCAGCAAGATCAAAGAAACTATCACCCAACATGATCCTAAAGGCTTTGCTTGGCACAAACACTAATTAAAACACAAAAAACACAATCATAACAGTGGCATAATTTTGCAAACACTCAAGAACAGAAAACAAAAAGCAAAAATAAATTTTATTCATTGGGTTGCCTCCCAACAAGAGCTATCGTTTTACACCCCTAGCTAGGCATAAAGCAAGGATCTAAGTTTTGTCATCTTTGTTTCTAGATACATAAGATGCCCTCATGATTGATTCATATGGTGGCCTAATTCTTGTTCTAGGGAAGTGTTCCATACCCTTCCTTATTGGAAATTTAAACTTAATATTGCCTTCTTTCATATCAATCACGGCACCAATAGTGCGTAAAAACGGTCTACCAAGAATAGTTGGACAAGACGGATTGCGATCAATATCAAGGACAATAAAATCTATGGGCACATAATTCCTATTTTCAAGAATAAGAACATCATTAATTCTTCCCATATGCTTTTTAATAGTAGAATCTACCAACTGCAAATTTAAAGAGCATTCTTCAATATCGGTAAGACCAAGCACATCACATAAAGATTTCAGAATTGTAGAAACACTAGCACCCAAGTCACATAAAGCAAAACACTCATAATTTTTAATCTTGACTTTGATAGTAGGTTCCCACTCATCATGTAATTTTCTAGGAATTGAAACTTCTCATTCCAAATTTTCTTCTAAACCTTTCATCATAGCATCAACAATATGTTTAGTAAAAGCTTTATTTTGTTCATAAGCATGGGATGAATTTATCATGGATTGCAACAAATAAATACAATCAATCAAAGAGCAACTACCATAATTAAAGTCTTTATAATCCAAAAGAGTGGGAATGATGATGTTTGCTAAGACTACGTCGGTATTTCCCCCAAGAGGAGAGGATGATGTAGCACAGCAACGGTAGGAATTTCCCTCAGTAATGAAACCAAGGTATCGAACTAGTAGGAGAACCAAGCAACAAAACGTAAACAGCCCCTGCACACAAATAACAGCCACTCGCAACCCGACGTGTTAAAGGGGTTGTCAATCCCTTTCGGGTAACGGCGCCAGAAGGCACGTTGACGGGAGAAAATTGTAATAGATTGAAATAATAGATCACAAATAAAATAAAGTGCAGAAAGATATTTTTGTATTTTTGGTTTAATAGATCTGAATAAAAACGCAAAGTAAAAGTAGATCGCAAGGCAAATATATGAGAAAGAAGACCCGTGGGCCGTAGGTTTCACTAGTGGCTTCTCTCGAGAAAAATAGCAAACGGTGGGTAAACAAATTAATGTTGGGCAATTGATAGAACTTCAAATAATCATGACGATATCCAGGCAATGATCATTACATAGGCATCACGTCCAAGATTAGTAGACCGACTCCTGCCTGCATCTACTACTATTACTCCACACATCGACCGCTATCCAGCATGCATCTAGTGTATTAAGTTCATGGAAAAACGGAGTAATGCAATAAGAACGATGACATGATGTAGACAATATCCGTTTATCTATATGGCAGTAGATATAGATCTCGTCTTTTTATCCTTAGTAGCAACGATACATATGTGTCGGTTCCCCTTCTGTCACTGGGATCAAGCACCGTAAGATCGAACCCACTACCGGGCACCTCTTCCCATTGCAAGATAAATAGATCAAGTTGGCCAAACAGAACCCAAATATCGAAGAAGAAATATGAGGCTATAAGAGATCATGCATATAAGAGATCAAAGAAACTCAAATAACTTTCATGGATATAAAAAGATATCACTGATCATAAACTCAAAGTTCATCAGATTCCAACAAACACACCGCAAAAAGAGTTACATCATATGGATCTCCAAGAGACCATTGTATTGAGAATTCAGCAAGAGAGAGAAAGCCATCTAGCTACTAACTACGGATCCGAAGGTCTACAAAGAACTACTCACGCATCATCGGAGAGGCACCAATGGAAGTGGTGAACCCCTCTGTGATGGTGTCTAGATTGGATCTGGTGGTTCTGGACTCTGCGGCGGCTGGATGAATATTTTGTCGATGCGTTTAGGGTTCTGGGATTTTTGGGGTATTTATAGAGCAAAGAGGCGGTCCGGGGGGCACCCGAGGTGGGCACAACCCAGGTGCAACCAGGGCCCATTGCCTTCCTTCTAGCCCATAAAAAATCATCGTGGAGTTTCATGGCATTTGGACTCCGTTTGATATTGATTTCCAGCGATGTAAAAAACATGGAAAAAACAGCAACTGGCACTTGGCACTATGTCAATAGGTTAGTCCCAAAAAATGATATAAAATGACTATAAAATGATTATAAAATGATTATAAAACATCATGGAACAATAAAAAATTATAGATATGTTGGAGACGTATCAGCATCCCCAAGCTTAACTCCTACTCTTCCTCTAGTAGGTAAGTGATAAAAACAGAATTTTTGATGTGGAGTGCTGTTCATCAAGTCATATCATATTCTTTTCTTTATAGCAAGGACATTTGGACTTTTATATGATTCAAAGCAATAGTCTAGTTTTGACATAATAATTTAGATATTCAAGCATATCAACAAGCAACCATGTATTTCAAAATATCAATGCTAAAACAATTTATCCCTAGCCCATCACGCTCAAACATTGACCCATTCATGAAACACACTCGAATATTAGCTACACCCAATACTTAAGTACGATCATATTGCCTCTTAGTTGGTGCTTTTGTAAGAAAGGATGGAGACTCAAATTCAAAAATAAAAATTGCATAAAGTAAAGAAAGGCCCTTCGCAGAGGGAAGTAGGGATTTGTAGAGGTGCCAGAGCTCAAAGCGAAAAATTTGAGATAAAAACATTTTGGGAGGTGTATCCATCTCACCAACGAAAACGACGTGGAGCTACAAACACTATCCATGCTAGATATGCTACAGGCGGTTCCCAAACAGAAAATAAAGTTTATTCCTTTTTCCACCATTCTTTCACATTCCATGGCTAGCCGTATCCACGGGGCCTTCCATACCAACACTTTCCAAGGAATTTATTATTTGACAACTTAAAGTAAATTCATTTTTGCATTTCGGGACTGGGAATCCCTAAAACCTTTGCCTTACTCTCGTGCAATGACAAGTGAATAAACACTCATTGTGAGAATAACACATCCAGCATGGAAAATATTAGCCACATGTTACCATTCCGCGAGCAAAACAAACACACAAAAGAGAAGTTTATTTTAAAAATTAGAGATGGCACATACAAATTTGCTTAGAACGGCAAAAGAATACCGCATATAGGTAGATATAGTGGAATCATGTGGCAAAACTGGTTTAAAAGATTTTGGACGCACAAGTAGAGATCATACTTGGTGCAAAATGAAGGCTGGCAAAAAGATTGAGAAGCGACCAACCAAGAAACGAATAATCTCGTGAAGCAAGCATTAAGCATAAGTAACACCGAATAATGCACCACAAGTAGGATATAATTTTCATTGCATGGTTATTGACTTTCGTGCATGCATAGGGAATCACAAACCTTAACACCAATATTCTTACTAAAGCACAATTACTCATCAACATAACTCACATATCACATCATCATATCTCAAAACTATTACTAAGAATCAAGTTTATTTTGTCCAATGATCTTCATGACATTTTTTTACTTTATCCTTCTTGGATATCTATCACTTTGGGACTAATTTTTATGTGTTGCTTTTCATAAGCTCAAATAAATATAAGTGAAGATCATGAGCATAACAAATTTTCTTTCTCTCAAAATAATTTAAGTGAAGCAAGAGAGAATTTCTTAAAAAATTTGCTAACTCTAAAATAGATCTAAGTGAAGCAAGAGAGCATTTCTTCAAAACTAACAAGCACACGGTGCTCAAAAAGATATAAGTGAGGCACTAGAGCAAGTCCTAGCTCATAAAAGATTTAAGTGAAGCACATAGAGCAATTCTAACAAGTCATGATATAATTTTTTTGGCTCTCTCAAGTAGGTGTGTCCAGCAAGGATTGATGACTTAAATCACAAAATAAAACAAGCAAAGACACATATCATACAAGACGCTCCAAGCAAAACACATATCATGTGACGAATAAAAATATAGCCTCGAGTAAAATACCGATAGTTGTTGGAAGAAAGCGGGGATGCCACTGGGGGGTATCCCCAAGCTTAGTTGGTTGCTCATTCTTGGATAATAGCTTGGGATGCTGGGGCATCCCCAAGCTTAGGCTCTTACATCATTCCTTCATCCATCGTAAGATAACCCAAAACTTGAAAACTTCAATCACACAAAACTCAGCAAAACCTTCGTGAGATCCGTTAGTATAAGAAAGCAAACCACTACTATAAGTGTTGTATCAAACCAATTCATATTTTAATTTTGTATTATATCTACCATATTCCAACTTTTCTATGGCAAAAACTCATCAAAGAAAACCATAGAGCCATCAAAATAAGCACACAACACAAAGAAAACAGAATCTATCAAAACAGAACAGTCTGTAGTAATCTGACTTTGGCGAATACTTCTGTAACTCAAACAATTCTACCAAAACAGGACGACCTGGATAATTTGTACATTAATCTTCTGCAAAAAGAATTGGCATTTTATCACGTTCTGGTGATTTTTAACAATTGTTTTCGTGAGCACAAAGTTTCAGTCTTTTTCAGCAAGATCAAACAACTATCACCCAAGAAGATCCTATAGGCTTTACTTGGCACAAACACTAATTAAAACATAAAAAACACAATCATACCAGTAGCATAATTGTGTAAACACACAAGAACAGAAAGCAAAAAAGCAAAAATAAATTTTATTCATTGGGTTGCCTCCCAACAAGTGCTATAGTTTTACACCCTTAGCTAGGCGTAAGGCAAGGATCTAAGTTTTGTCATCTTTCTTCTTCTTAATTTTCTTGGGGGTATTTTTATCAGGAGGTTTTGTAAACACAACATAAAACATATTATCCATAGAAACTTTAGCATTCCTTAGTTGGTTTTTATCATAACCCCTTTGATTACCCGCAACAATCCAAGAGTAGTGTTGATTAACATTATTGAGAACTTGTTGGATTATATCTAGAACGGGGACTTCCTTCTTAAGATTCTCATGAAAGATATTATTATCCCCAAGCAAATGCCTTAGTGCATAGTCACTATTGTAAAGAATTTCATCTATCACGGGTTTTTCACGATTCATACCATAAAAGTCAAAGATTTCCCTAGCTTCCCGAATTATGTAGTCAAACTCATTCATAAGAACGAGAGTGGCCAACTTTTTGGCTCTAGGATTCTTTATTTCGGGAAGCTCAAAAAATAATGTTTGCAAGGTAGGATGAGTGCGGATAAATTTACTTTCAAGTTTCAGAACTAGTGCTGAAATAGCATATGCATAAGATCTAGTAGTTTTAAGTATAGGAGCATCATCAAGACTCAGATTTCCAACACAATTGAAAAATTCTTGGATGCATTCTTTCCCCATAACGTTCCCTTGCCCCAAGATAAAGTTTTAGCATCCAGATTGCCTGTATGTCCAATCTTAGGAGTCAGGCCATCATCTGTTGGTGCCATACCGAAATCACTCATGATTGCGAGCAGAGAATAGATTTGACAATAAAACGACGAACGGAAAAAGAGAGGCAAATAAAACGGCAACTTTTTGTGAAGTGGGGGAGAGGAAAATGAGAGGCAAATGAAAAATAATGTAAATTGCGAGAAGATGAGATTTGTGATTAGGAACCTGGTTATGTTGAAGATCCTCCCCGGCAACGGTGCCGAAAATTCCCTTGATGATGTTTGCTAAGACTACGTCGGTATTTCCCCCAAGAGGAGAGGATGATGTAGCACAACAACGGTAGGTATTTCCCTCAGTAATGAAACCAATGTATCGAACCAGTAGGAGAACCAAGCAACAACACGTAAGCAGCCCCTGCACACAAATAACAGCCACTCCCAACCCGACGTGTTAAAGGGGTTGTCAATCCCTTTCGGGTAACGGCGCCAGAAGGCACGTTGACAGGAGAAAATTGTAATCGATTGAAATAATAGATCGCAAATAAAATAAAGTGCAACAAGATATTTTTGTATTTTTGGTTTAATAGATCTGAATAAAAACGCAAAGGAAAAGTAGATCGCAAGGCAAATATATGAGAAAGAAGACCCGGGGGCCATAGGTTTCACTAGTGGCTTCTCTCGAGAAAAATAGCAAACGGTGGGTAAACAAATTACTGTTGGGCAATTGATACAACTTCAAATAATCATGATGATATCCAGGCAATGATCATTACATAGGCATCACGTCCAAGATAAGTAGACCGACTCCTGCCTGCATCTACTACTATTACTCCACACATCGACCGCTATCCAGCATGCATCTAGTGTATTAAGTTCATGGAAAAACGGAGTAATGCAATAAGAGCGATGACATGATGTAGACAAGATCCGTTTATCTATATGGCGGTAGATATAGATCTCGTCTTTTTATCCTTAGTAGCAACGATACATACATGTCGGTTCCCCTTCTGTCACTGGGACCAAGCACCGTAAGATCGAACCCACTACCGGGCACCTCTTCCCATTGCAAGATAAATAGATCAAGTTGGCCAAACAAAACCCAAATATCAGAGAAGAAATACGAGGCTATAAGAGATCATGCATATAAGAGATCAAAGAAACTCAAATAACTTTCATGGATATAAAAAGATATAACTGATCATAAACTCGAAGTTCATCAGATCCCAACAAACACACCGCAAAAAGAGTTACATCATATGGATCTCCAAGAGACCATTGTATTGAGAATTCAGCGAGAGAGAGAAAGCCATCTAGCTACGAACCCGAAGGTCTACAAAAAACTACTCACGCATCATCGAAGAGGCACCAATGGAAGTGGTGAACCCCTCCGTGATGGTGTCTAGATTGGATCTGGTGGTTCTGGACTCTGCGGCGGCTGGATGAATATTTCGTCGATGCTTTTAGGGTTCTGGGATTTTTGGGGTATTTATAGAGCAAAGAGGCGGTCCGGGGACACCCGAGGTGCGCACAACCCATGTGCAACCAGGGCCCATTTCCTTCCTTCTGGCCCATAAAAAATCATCGTGGACTTTCATGGCATTTGGACTCCGTTTGATATTGATTTCCTGCGATGTAAAAAACATGGAAAAAACATCAACTGGCACTTGGCACTATGTCGATAGGTTAGTCCCAAAAGTTTATATAAAATGACTATAAAATGATTATAAAACATCCAAGATTGATAATAAAAACAGCATGGAACAATAAAAAATTATAGGTACGTTGGAGACGTATCAGGGCACATCACTAGTTAAAGTCTTGACCTCTTCAAACCCACTTTTATCAATTTTCTCAACAAGACTTTCACCCTTTGAATTATAGGGACGCCTTCTAGCCAAAGTTGACTCTTCTCCAGTCCCTTTATCATCAATCTTAATTTTACTAAACAAGAAATCAATAGAAGAAACACCAATCATTTTAATCTCTTTATCATTTTTATCTTCTAACGAGATTGGTTTGGCGGCCATTTGATTTGCTAGGGTAGCTTGTGCATCGGATATTTTTCCTAGCAAACTTTCAGCAAAAGCATACTTACAATGGAGATTGCAAACTTCTCTACTAATATCATCAAGTTGTTTTGTTATAGCATCTAGCACAACGGAGTGCTCCTTAAGTTCTTCGGTAAAATACTTATTATGCTCAAATTGTGTAGTCATATATTCCTTAGTACTTTTCTCAATTTCAAGCAAAATGTTGGGGTAAGGAACATCATAATATTTTCTTTGAGGCATCATGACTATGCAGACAAGAACGCACACATAAATAGATCCGGCAAGAAAACGGCGAAGGAAAAAGAGGGCGAATAAAACGGCAAATTTTGTGAAGTGGGGGAGAGGAAAACGAGAGGCAAATGGCAAATAATGTAAATTGCAAGGAGATGAGATTTGTGATTAGGAACCTGGTAGATGTTGATGATGTCTCCCCGGCAACGGCGCCAGAAATTGGCGAGTTGTCGGGAGACTATCTTGACTTGATCCTCCCCGGCAACGGCTCCAGAAATTCTTTTTGATGTGTGCTAGAACTACGTCGGTATTTCCCCAAAGAGGAAGGGATGATGCAGCACAGCGACGGTAGGTATTTCCCTCAGTGATGAGACCAAGTTATCAAACCAGTAGGAGAACCAAGCAACACTACGTAAACAGCACCTGCACACGAATAACAAATACTCGCAACCCGACGTGTTAAAGGGGTTGTCAATCCCTTTCGGGTAACGGCGCCAGAAATTGGCAAATAGACGTGAGAGAGTTGTAATAATTTGATAGATCGAACACAAAATAAAATAAAGTGCAGCAAGGTATTTTTGTATTTTTCGTTTAATAGATCTAAAAATAAAAGCAAAGGAAAATAGATCGCAAAGGCAAATATAATAAAGAATAGACCCGGGGCCGTAGATTTCACTAGTGGCTTCTCTCGAGAAAATAGCATACGGTGGGTGAACAAATTAATGTTGGGCAATTGATAGAACTTCAAATAATCATGACGATATCCAGGCAATGATCATTATATAGGCATCATGTCCAAGATTAGTAGACCGACTCCTGCCTACATCTACTACTATTACTACACACATCGACTGCTATCCAGCATGCATCTAGTGTATTAAGTTCATGGAGAAACAGAGTAATGCAATAGGAACGATGACATGATGTAGACAAGATCTATTTATGTAGAAATAGACCCCATCTTGTTATCCTTACTAGCAACGATACATACGTGTCGTTTCCCTTTCTGTCACTGGGATCAAGCACCGTAAGATCGAACCCATTACAAAGTACCTCTTCCCATTGCAAAATAAATAGATCAAGTTGGCCAAACAAAACCCAAATATCGGAGAACAAATACGAGGCTATAAGCAATCATCCATATAAGAGATCAAAGAAGACTCAAATAACTTTCATGGGTAAAAAGATAGATCTGATCATAAACTCGAAGTTCATCGAATCCCAACAAACACACCGCAAAAAGAGTTACATCATATGAATCTCCAAGAGACCATTGTATTGAGAATCAAATGAGAGAGAGGAAGCCATCTAGCTACTAACTACGGACATGTAGGTCTACAAAGAACTACTCACGCATCATCAGAGAGGCACCAATGGACATGATCCACCCCTCTGAGATGGTGTCTAGATTGGATCTATGGTTTCTGGAACTTGCGGTGGCTGGAATAGATTTTCGTCGACTCCCCTAGGGTTTCTGGAATATTGGGGTATTTATAAAGCAAAGAGGCGGTTCAGGGGGCACCCGAGGTGGGCACAACCCACTTGGGCGCGCCTGGGTCTCCAGGCGCGCCCTGGTGGGTTGTGCTCCCCTCGGAGCACCCCCCCCCCAGGTGCTTCTCCGGCCCACTGGATGTCTTCTGGTCCACAAAAAATCCACAAAAAGTTTCGTTGTGTTTGGACTCCGTTTGATATTGATTTGCTGCGATGTAAAAAACATGCAGAAAACAGCAACTGGCACTTGGCACTATGTCAATAGGTTAGTACCAAAAAAGATATAAAATGACTATAAAATGATTGTAAAACATCCAAGAATGATAATATAACAGCATGGAACAATCAAAAATTATAGATACGTTGGAGACATATCAGCCACCGCCGCCATTTTTCTCGTCATTGCACTGTCCAGCAAGGCTGCGAAAGCCCAACCCCTCCCCTTTTGCAGCCCCCGTTTCGTCATCGCCCGGAGCTGTCCACCCCCGACCGCCTGATTTTAGCACATCTGGCGATCGTATTTGGAGTGGATCCGACCAGATTTGAGCTCACCCTGGCTGCCAGAGGCCATGTCGTGCCATGGACTAGCCGGGTACCGGACCGCAAAGCTCTGGCAATGCCCCTAGGCCGCATGCAGGTACTGACTCCGCCTCTAGCCACTCAGATCGACCCTGTCGCCGGTTTGCTGACAAATACACCAACGTCCGTCGTCCGGTCTCGGTGCTGGCCCGAAGGCTCGTCGGTGCACCGTTGCCGCTCATAAAGTGCGACAATTGTCCACTGAAGGTCTTGCACCGCGTGTCTACAACGCCGGAACATCCGGGATGGGTGTTTGTCAAGTGCGCAAACGATGGGGTATGCGCTAGTTTAGCTTCGGTTGTGCTTTCGGACTCAGCTTGTTTTGCTTACACTCGAATATTTACTGTGTAGGATGGATGCAACTTTTGGTATTGGGAAGAAGAATACATTGATCTATTGATAGAACGTTTAATAGATGTTCCTGCACTTGTTGCTAGAATATAGGCTAGAGATGAGACTAGATGCGAAGAAGCAACATCTACTTCTTTAGACTCAAAGAAGAAAGAAGCACGCAGGATCGAGACTTCGCAGATCAACAATGAATGCATCGAGAAGGCACTAACCCAACTTACGGAACAATTATGGAAGTTGGATATCTTCTAAAATGTTTTCTTGTGGTTCTTTTTTAGATGAACAGGGAGGAACCTCCCCGGTTCCATTAGCAAATGAAACCAACTCGAACGGTCTTACATCAGCTCATAAAAGAGCAGTTCGGCAAAGTAAAAGGAACACAACACACACATCAACTCGTTTTGCAGCTAAAAGGAGACAACCCAGTTGAGACGGGAACACCCTACAACACACTCGATCGAAAGACAGACAGAGCAAGATATCCGCACATGAGCTCCAGGACGCCTTCCTTGTCTTCAGTGGGGGAGCTGTTGTTGCTTGAGGAGACCAGCATGCCGCGAGGGTGGAGATGGGGCTTGATAGCGCCGAAGTCTCTGTGCCCCTCCTCTTGGTAGGCGAGGTGGGTGAGGCGTCGGCATCAGTGATCTTGAGCTTGCTCCATTTGTCTAGGCGCGCAATCAGACACACGAGATCGTTAGAGGACGCTGAATGCATCTTGTCAGGTGCCCAGCAAAGGCCTCCAGCCTTATCCCACTCTGCTCCGGGGAAAGAACAGACCAGGCTTTGATCATCTTCAAAACCAGCCTCAGCACCTGTTTAATCGGAATCCAGATATTGTTGTCAAAAATAAAGGAATTTCTAGTTTTCCAGAGCCCCCACAGGACTGCTACATTGATAGTGTTCATAGCAGAGTTTTTGTTGTTCGAAACCTAGTATCTAGTTACAGATTCAAAGGAAGATCCTACATCTACTCTGAAGTGGTCCTTAACATAAGCCCAGACTTGCTTAGCTACCACAGACCCAAAGAAGAGATGTGAGATAGATTCTAGGTCAGTGCAAAAGACACAGTCAAGTGGCTTAATGATATGCCTTTTCCTAAGATTATCCCTAGTCATGAGCTTGTTGTTAGCAAGCAGCCAAAGAAAAACATGGATTTTAGGGGGGACCCTGAGTTTCCACACACTAGGAATGAACACAGGTTGGATCCCCCTAAAATTGATGACATGGTACAATGAGCTAGATGAGTATTGGCCCTTGTTTTCCAACGGCCAGATCAGAGAGTCAATTTCATCAGAAAGTAAAATACTTTTCGCAACCTCTTCAAGTTGATACCATTGTTCCATGAGCTTGCTATCAAAGTTCCTTCTAAATGACAGTTTGAACTGGTGACCATCCCAGACCTCACTAATGCTTTTGGTATTCTCATTGCAAATCGAGTAGATAAGCCAGAACTGGACTGCTAGAGGGGAGGTTCCAAACCAGGTGTCCTCCCAAAACCTAATTCTACACCCATTACCCATTTTCCATCTATAACCAAATTTTAAAGCTTGGAAGGTGGACTTCACCCCCTTCCAGAACCTGGAGGTTCTAGGTGACACCCCTGCTGCAAAGATGTTGGGCTTGCCAGCCAGGTACTTATGATCAATGATCTCTTCCCAAGGTTTTCCTTCCCCCTCATAATATCTTTTAACCCAGGAGCCTAAAAGACACAAGTTGATGTCTTGCAAGTTAGGGATGCCTAAGCCTCCAAATTCTTTTTTCATACAGACTAGTCTCCAGTTAGCTAGGTGCAGCTTTCTATGGCCTTCAAAATCATTCCATAGACAGTTGGCCATATGGGAGTTAATCAGTTCTACAACCCATTTTGGAAATTTGAAAAAGGAGAGTAAGTATACAGGAATGCTGGCCAGACAGGCCTGGATGAGGACAAGTCTCCCCTTATAGGAGAGAAGCTTACCTCTCCACCCTACAATTCTCTTTAGGATTTTACCTAAGAGTGGTTGGATGTCTTCTTTCCTAAGTTTATCATGGTGGAGAGGGATTCCCAGGTATTTGATTGGGAAAGAGCCACCACTGCAATCTAAAATGTCTAGAAATTCTTGGAAGTCAGAGCCCTCTATGTTGATAGGGATGAGTTCACTTTTGCTATAATTGATCCTCATACCAAAGACTTGTTCAAAGCAAGTAAGGACCTTTTTAAGGTTGTCAGCTTGTGGGGCATCCTTTTTCAAGAAAAGGATAGTGTCATCTGCATATTGCAAGCAGATGATCCCACCAGGGCAAACCTCAGGACAAAGCCCAGAGATCAGACCCTGATCTGCTGCTTTGGCAAGCATTTTGGTAAGAACATCAACTACTAAGTTAAAAAGAAGAGGAGACATGGGATCTCCTTGCCTGAGACCTTTCCCAACTAAGAAGTTACTCTCTACATTATTTAGTTTGACCCCCACAGAGACATCATGAGTGAGTTGGTGCATCCACTGCAACCACTTACTCCCAAAACCTCTTTCCCTAAGGAGGTTAGCCAAAAAGTCAAGATCAACTTTATCAAAAGCTTTCTCATAATCAAGCTTCAAGACAAGCCCTTGATTTTTGCCAGAGTGCACTAAACGTACCACTTCATGTGCAGTGACCACACTTTCTAGAATATATCTACCCTTTAAGAAGGCAGACTGGTTGCTAGCAATCAGTTTTTGCAGGATTTTAGTTAATCTATTGGTAAGAACTTTAGAGAAAATTTTGAAACTACAGTTAATTTTCTTGTGGTTCTTGTTTTCTTTGGTCTTACTATTCTAGTTAAAATTTGTTGATGTGCTCCAATGTATAAAAATCAATGATGAAAATAATAAGATATGTGTTGCAAAAAATTGTATGCAGACGAGATGCGGCCATGCGTTGGGCGCATGTTCGTCGCATCCACAAATCCGACGAATGGACGTCCGTTTAAGATCGTGCGTTGGAGTTGACCTGAGTGCGCGTTTTGAACGGATTGAGGCGGCAGAGTCCGACTTTGAGCTGTGACACTCGGTATGCCAAGGCTTCAAACGAGTGAGCGTAGCCAGTAGCAGCGCGCCACTAACAAAAGCCACGATAGCTAGACTTGGGCGACACGATAGGAGGACCAACGTGGCTGCCGGCCCCACTGCCACCGCACCGGCGCCCCGAGGGAGCGAATCAGTGGATCCGACGGCTTGACCGGGAGGGAGGACGCCCGCGTTAAGGAAGCGAGTTTATTGGTTTAAAACCGCGTCCGCACAGAGTGGGCGCACGCCACAGGCCCGCTTCTTGGCAGCTTCCTCGCGCAGTCCCTCCCTCCTCATCCTCTCACCCCACGTCTCACCTCACGCGCCTCGCATCCCATTCCCTTTTCCAGCCCCCCTCGCTGCGTCTGCGTCTGCGTCTGCTGGCAAGAGACACAGCACCACGCCGCGGCCGCCCCACCCACCCGCCAGCCAGCCAGCCCTCACAAAGACTTGACCTGTTCCTGCGACCGCCTCGGCCTCTTCGCCTCCACCGCCTCTTCCGCGATCCCCTTCCGCCCGCCGTCTTCCGTCCGCAGCCCCAGCACCGGCTTCCCCCTGCTGGTTACCGCTCTCCTCTCCGGTCGATCGGTCGGGGGTACGTCCCGGCGCCGTCGCGGCTTCTGCTCTCCGCACCACAGGTGAGGGAACTCCTTCCTCGGCGACCGCTTCCCGATCCATTCCGTTTCGCGTGAGAAGAGGCGCCTTCCTCGGTGCCGGCGCTTTTGCCGCGGTTGCCGGCAGAGCTCTCGTTCGTTTAGGGCTCGAGGTTTTGGTGCTCCTGGATTTACGCCTTTGCGGGAAGGGGAGGAGAGTTTTTTTTTTTTTGGCCGGAGCTCCTCTCCTCGAGTCCCGATTTTGGCGCATGCGGAGCTCGATTCGGGGCCCCTTCCCGGGAAACCTCGGCCCGTTGGCTCGATCGACCACATAGCGGGGATTCGAGTTGCGCCATGGTGCGTGGGGAGCTGGGGCTCATTGCCGTCTCGTTGCAGCACTAATGGATCCCCTTCTGGTCGTGTGGAGTAAGGGGAGAGAGGGGGTACTGTAAGATTACTATAAGTGGTTCTAATTACTCTGCACAGTTTCAAAATCACCGTGCTAATCGTATTTGTGTTCTGTTATTCTTGCGCAGATCATATACTATGGAAACTCTACGTGACATGGCTCTGCCACCAGGATTTGGATTCCATCCCAAGGACACTGAACTCGTTTCTCACTATCTGAAAAAGAAAATACTCGGTCAGAAAATTGAATATGACATTATACCTGAGGTGGATATATACAAGCATGAACCATGGGATTTACCTGGTAAGTTGAAGATGCTTCTATATGGTTGCCTGTCATTATTTTGGTTCATAGTAAAATACAGTATGGAGGAGAAAAAGGTTTATTTCCTGCTTCCATATTTGTACTTTGTTCTTTTCCACAAATTGAGCCTTCTTGTGTCACATAATATAATTATCGGGTAATGATATCATAACTAGACATTTGGTAGGAGTAACTAAAGAACGTGGCATATACCCTTGTTTAACCAGTGATGATAGGGCATGTACAATGGTGCTATCTTAGCAGTGCCACTTAGTATAAATGTTGAGGCGGAGGAGAGAGAAATCATAAGAAAAGGCTTGTCTTCTCTTATTTAAGAAATGATCTCTTAGAACAACATGTCTCACCACGTTCTTAGGAATAACTAGTTATTGAAGATAAGGCTAAGAGATAACCCATTGTAGACATGCTTTTATTGTCATTTCTAAATTACATGCAGGACATAAGATAAGACTGTCTTATCAACCACTGTGCATGCCCTTAGTAGTTAATCTTAATAATGCTTTATAATTTTAACAGTTGACCGCTAATGGTGTATTTTCTTTGTCAGTACTCATCCTTCGGCATTATAGAGGATTTACTTTCTGTTTTTAGTATCCGATGCGTTCTAGATTTTATCTGCCGTGTTCTTCAAATCCTCATCGTACCTAATCCTCTGATGATACTTCATGTTACAGCAAAGTGCAATGTTCCAACCCAGGATAACAAGTGGCATTTCTTTGCTGCTCGAGACAGAAAGTATCCTAATGGTGCTCGGTCAAATAGGGCAACGGTTGCTGGGTATTGGAAGTCTACTGGAAAAGACCGGGCTATTAAGGTGGATAAGCGGACCATAGGAACAAAGAAAACTTTAGTTTTTCATGAAGGTCGGCCTCCCACTGGAAAACGTACTGAGTGGATTATGCATGAATACTACATAGATGAGAACGAATGTCAAGCCTGCCCTGATATGAAGGTATTGTACCAACAATTGAGGTTTCAAAATATTAGTATATTAACAAACAGCATGAGAGAGCTACATACGTTTCCTTGCATCTTTTACATATTATGTTACATTACTTGATGTGCATTTCACATGTTAGATGCCTTAAAAAAAGGCACAAACTTGAAATCTAGTGTGCTAATGTTGTTTCTTTCTTCTTCAGGATGCCTTTGTTCTATGTAAAGTTACTAAAAGAATTGACTGGACATCAGAGAATGGTAACGAGGTGGGCAATAATAACCCTCAGCCACAACAAGCAAATGTTGCTGCTATTTTAGCTGTCAGTGTTGAACAACCAGATACTGCTGCATCATCAATTATTGGTGATGAACTTCCAAGTGATGCTGCTACCGTAGATATCCCTGCTCACACAACTCCAGATGGGAATGATGACCTTAAAGAATGGCTGGAAGAACTGCTTGATACGTCCTTTGATCCTTCTGCTAACACTGCAGTGGATTCTGTTTCTGCTCAACTGTCTCCGGATGAACAAAATGCTGAATCATCGGTATGTTATCGCTCACAGCAGTGCTTAGTATTTAAACAATTCAACCAATAGTTCCCTTGTAAGGAAAAATGCTCATGCATAGGCAAGAAATTATTAGGTAGATTTTGCAAGCCAAGAAGCTTCTTCATAATAATTTTGATCTCTGCATGTGCTAGTTGCTTGGTGGTAGTTGATAGAGCTAACTAGGTATGCATAAATCACTCACGCCAGAAAATACTGGTAGAACTTTGCCGATATGTGGATACCACAGACAACAGTGCACTACAAATGAGTTTATTTATGCACACAAAAACAAAATCTAAATTGCAGTGCTATTAATTATTTTCAAGAAACTCTGAATTGTCCAATGCAATCTTAAATAAAGTTGAAACTAGCCAGAGTTATTAGTTATTACAACTTGTTCTGAACCTGGTGTTAGCAGCTTGTCAATTCCTTAAACTAGCTTAATTGCTAGTGCTACTCCTTTGTCCTGTCTCTTTGTTGCTGAATTTGTGTGTACCTCAGGATTATGGGCTCATGTAACAGTAATACTCCTCTTAAAATATTAATTTTAAGTTATGAGCATATCATAGTGCAAATTATGAGCAATCTTCTCCTTTCTGCTGGGCATGGTACTATATTTTTTAGTTCCTGCATGCTTACTCATTGCATTTATTTTCCCTGCTGAATTACAGAACATTGGTGCTATGGCTCCGAAAGTGGAACTGGACTATGCCAGCCCTAACCAGACTGTGGTAGACGATACAGACTTCCTGTTGCCAGATGATATTCACTCCATGTTGTATCCTGGTAGTGATGACTTCACTTCATGGCAGCAAACATACTTTACGGCGGCGGATCCCTTCAGTCTGTCAAACAACTTCATGGATGAATTTCAGATGAAAGAGCTACAGTTACCTCTGGAAAATAATGGGCCTAATCTGTATGAACCTGCTGATACTGGAATTGTAGTGCGAACACGTCATGGGGGAACATCTGCAGCTAGCGTTCCACCATACAAGGCTCGACTTCAGCAAAGTCTTGGCAGGATGGTTACGAGCAGCTCTGAATCCATCAACCAGACTATCAAGTTCGTTGACAACAACGGTCATCTTGATCTCATGACTAATGTGAAACACCAGAAGAAACATGTGCGTGATATTGCTTCTGCCAGGCAGTCTGATGCAGAGAAGTGTGGAAGTCACAACAACCAAGGATTTCTCAGGGGCGTCCAAAGGGCATTTAGAGGCTGTTCAGCAACAGGACTCAATATACTCGTTGCTCTTTGCATGGTTGGAGTTGCTGCAGCAATACTGCACCATGGACGTCACCGTGGTGGGATCAGTTTGTAGTAGAGGGGGATCAGAAGCGTGCCTAGTTTTAGCTGTACAAATCTGTAGCATCTACGCACTGTAATCTTGACAGTAGGCACTGTGATTGAAGTGGATGAGCGATCGAGCATGTGGCCTTCTGGAGGTACTTGTCGTTACACGTAATGTGTGCTCTGGTGCAGGACATTGATTCCCTTATATCTGGTTTCTGCATGGTGTTTGTACATATGAAGCCCTTGCTTTTTGATCAGTCTGGCTAGTATTATGGTGATGGATGAGTGCCAAACAGAAAAGAACAAAAACATAGGGAATAATAGCTGTGATAAGTTCTCTCGTTACTGCATGCTAGATTTGTAACTCTGAACCATAGTTAACAGCTTGTAGTAGGGTCATCTTTTTCATTCGAGTTGAACCAAGGATACTTATGTAAAGTAGCGAGTAATAATCATCATCTCACTATGGATTACAGCATTATTGGATTACAGTATCGCTGTCATTTGAAGCGATGACCTGTTTGCTTGAGTACTACTGTCATTTGAAGCGATGGCCTGTTTGCTTGCTGACATTGGCCGCCTCGCCGGTCACGCTTTGACGCATGACAGCTAAAACAACGAAAATTCGCAGGGCACGCACCAGCACATCTGTCTATTGATTTGCACGGTGATTTGGGCACTTGTTTTGACGGAAATTGCTTGGAAAAGAGAAAAATTCTCAACCCTGTCAATATGACACAATATACGTACGTTTATCTTGTACTAATACTTCGTCCAACCGTTCTCGTACATCCCTATTCCTGTGTTAGGTTTCATCTTCTCATCTTGTTTAATTCCCTCTTTACTCTTAAACCGTTCTTCTTTTCAATCCTCCGTCCTGTTCAAATCCTTCTTTCTTAAACCGATTCTCTTTGCATTCATGTCTCATCCATTGATATTGTTTACCTTCTTACTCTGTACACCTGTTCCGGTGTCACCTTTCCCAACTCTTTTTCGCGTCATCTGACTTCTTCCTTTTTTTTGAAACAAGGCAAAAGGTTTGCCATTTGCATTGAATAAGAAGAAGGTTTAAGGGTCTTGGCCAAAAGACCAGGTTACAAGCATCACTCTCGCGGCATTATATTACACGAATATTTCGCCCCGGCAAGGCACCACAGCGAAGTTTTCGCTTTGACGCAAGTCACAAGCACTCCGACCGGAATTGCCGTGCTGTGGAACACACGTGCATTTTGCTCGTTCCAGATTTCCCAAGAGAGAAGCATAAGGGAAAGAAGCGCCCTTCGAGATTGTGACCTCCGGGAAGCTATGTTGCGCCACCACTCCTTGACGGAAACCATGCCTCCCCAATCCGTAGGATGGACATCATGTAAATCAAGCCATGTTTTGATCATTCCCCAAACTCTAACCGTGTAACGACATTGGAAGAGAAGGTGAGCTGCTGATTCTGGCGTTTGTTTGCATAGCGGGCAAAGATTACAGTTTGGCCAGCCCCTGCACTGAAGTCGGTCAGCCGTCCAAATCCTATTGTTGATGGCCAACCAAGCAAAAAATTGCATTTGGGAGGAGCCCAATTCTTCCACACCAAAAGAGGCATATCTGAGTCGATAAGGCCAAGAAATTGTGCACGGTATGCCGTTGCCGCCGAATATTGGCCATCATTGGTGAACTTCCAGGAAATTGAATCAGCCACGCCGGGGTTGAGTTGAATGCGTGATAGCTCATTCCAAAGGTTGACGAACTCGGCTATGTGGTTCACATCAAGGTTCCCACCAATGTCCACTCTGGAGACCCATGAGTTATTATGTATGGCCTTCTGGACAGTGTAGTTTTTTCTTGCAGAGATCGCAAAAATATTTGGCGCGATGTCTTTGGGTCTCATACCGTTCAGCCAAGCAGACTCCCAAAACGAGGCCCTTATCCCATCTCCGACCAGAACCTTGGTGGCAGCAACAAATATGTCTTTATCTTTGTCATCACACGGGTTCCCCAAGTTTACCCAAGGCTTGCTTGGATCCGTCCAAGCTCCCCACAACCACCGGATGCGAAGGGCAGCAACAAATTTTTCCAAGTTGAGAATACCTAGGCCACCATGCATTTTAGATTTGCACACTTGCTCCCAGTTGATTTTGCATTTTCCACCAGAAACCTTGTCACAACCAGCCCAGAGATATGCATGTCGCAGGGAGTCGATCTTTTTCAGTACCTCCATAGGGAGGTTTAGCACCGTCAAGTAATATATTGCAATCGCCGTTACAACCGACTTGACAAGCACAACCCTTCCAGGCGATGCAACATGTTTTCCCATCCAAGGCGTAAGTTGAGTCGCAATCTTATCCTCGAGGGGTTGGAAGCGGATTCTATTTAATCTTTTGATCGACAACAGCAGACCCAGATATTTCATAGGGAAAGATGAGCGGTTGGCCGGGAAGAAGAGGAGGATATCATTCAGATCCAAGTTGTCGCATCGGATTGGGGCAACTAGGCTTTTCGAGCAGTTGGTATGTAGGTTCGTAACCTCTCCAAGGTGAGCCAGCGTGCCCACAAAGAACTTGACTTCGGTTTTGATGCGAGCAAGAAAAATAGCCGCGTCATCCGCGTAGAGGGACACCCTGATTGTCATACCACCAAGAGGGTGCAACTTTCCTTGGGCAGTAACCTTCTTGAGAATATGGTGTAGAGGATCGATCGCCAGAACGAAAAGGAGGGGGGATAGAGGATCTCCTTGCCTCAAGCCCTTCCCAAGCTTGATAGGGTTGCCCAGAATAACGTTGAGCAAGACTCGCGAAGATGCCGAAGCCAAGAGAGTCGAGACCCAACCACGAAAGCGCCGAGGAACTCCAAGGTGTTTGAGAAGGTCGAAGAGATAGTCCCAGCGAACAGAGTCAAAGGCTTTCTTGATGTCAAGCTTGAAATGTAACGCCAGTGTTTTGTTTCGGTGGAAACGCCTCGCAAAATTGCGCATCATGTTGTTTCTCAATTGATTTATGTCCGTCCAAATATCTTCCTCTTCCCGATCTTAATTGATTAGCTCCTGTGTTGTTCTATCGCAAGTTCATGCCATCCTTCTTTCCATCATAAATTTATGCACTCTTAAAATGATGCAACCGCCGCTACACGCCACCTTGAGTCCTCAATGTCACCGTAGTTAAGAGGAAAAAACTCAACATTGTCCTATCCAGATCTAAACGCCCATCAACAACTCATGATACCAATTGACAAGATCTGAAGAACTAAAGGTTCGGGACCGGTGGTTTGCGGCGATTATGGTGTCGGTGTCAAAACCGGCGGATCTCGGGTAGGGGGTCCCGAACTACGCGTCTAGGATTGATGGTAACAGGAGACGGGGGACACGATGTTTACCCAGGTTCGGGCCCTCTCTATGGAGGTAATACCCTACTTCCTGCTTGATTGATCTTGATGAATATGAGTATTACAAGAGTTGATCTACCACGAGATCGTAATGGCTAAACCCTAGAAGCCTAGCCTATGTGTATATGGTAATGAATGTGTCCTATCCGGACTATGCTCTCCGGTTTATATAGACATCGGAGAGATCTAGGGTTACATAGGGTCGGTTACATAAGAAGGAATCTTCATAGTTGATCACCTACCTTGCCTTCCACACCAAGGAAAGTCCAATCCAGACACGAGTATGGTCTTCGGTCTTCATGTCTTCACAGCCCATCAGTCCGGCCCATGGATAGCAGGCCGGACGCCCGAGGACCCCGTAGTCCAGGACTCCCTCAGTAGCCCCTGAACCTGGCTTCAATGACGAGGAGTCCGGCGCGCAGATTGTCTTCGGCATTGCAAGGCGGGTTCCCCTTTCTCCGAACTCCAAGATAGTCTTCGGATGTAGTAGATATATCCGGACCTGTATGTATAGTTGCAGAAAATATACGAGCCTAATTTATTGGCAACCGTTTATGATATCACGCCTGCCCGGTCACTATTTCCAACCGTTGGCTGGCGCGTCGCCCCACGTCTCGGGACGCGGTTTTATTGGCTTGTCTTGCCAAGGCAGAGATCATGTTCCCTTATTCACGGGATTTTCTTTAATGCAGGCGTGGGTAACCCAACCGTCCCCCGGGTACAACTCTCTGGAGATTGGTAAGTTTCGAGACCCAGGTGGATACGCTTAGTGCTTGGGGTCTTTATATAGGGTCTCAGACTCGTCTTCTTCCTTTGCGCTCGCTTCTTCCTCAACCCTAGCCACCCCGAGTTCCAACCCTCGGGTTCCCATCGCCACCAGCCCCAATCATGTCCGGATCCAGCCGTCCAGGCCGGTGGGTGGCTTCTTCTGTCACAGAGGAGGATATTACGAAGCTCCGCGCAGCGAGGTATCTGACCCCGGAAATCCTCCATCGGCTTCCTGCACAGGGGCAGGTCATTCCTACCCCCAAATCCGGCGAGAGGGTAGTGTTTGTGTCCCACTTCCTCCATGGGTTAGGGTTCGCGCTTAACCCCTTCGTCCGGGGGCTCATGTTTTACTATGGGCTAGACTTTCACGATCTGGCCCCGGACTCTATTCTCCTCATCTCGACATTTATCGTCACATGCGAGGCCTTCCTCCGGACTCCTCCGCACTTTGGTTTGTGGCTCAAGACCTTTGACGTGAGGCCGCAGGTGACAGAGGAGGAGCAGGCAGAGTGCGGCAGCGTTACAATAGGCAAGCTTGCCGGCGCGGTTTGGTTTGAAGGATCTTTCGCCAAGTCTTCCGACCTATGGCAGCAGGGGTGGTTTTATATCAATGAGCCGCGGGGCTCCAAGTGGGCAGCTACGCCTGCGTTCCGACCCGGCCCTCCAATTCAGCTTGCTTCATGGATCAATAAGGGACTGGACTGGGGATCCGTCAATGAAGTGCAGACTCTGCAAGGTCGCGTCCAAAGCCTTACCGAGAAGGGCATCGGTCTTGTGAACGTCGTTCAAGTAATGCTAGTCCGCCGGACCCTGCCATGTCAGCGGCGGCCTCTCCGTATGTGGGAGTTTAATCCCGAAGGACGGCGGACTCTTCAGCACTTCCTCGGCACTACGCACGAGGGAATGTGGAAATTATATTTCGGGGAACGAGAGCAATGGCCGGACACCACCGAAGATGTTGGCCTCGACTGCAATCATCCGGACACCGCGGTGAGTATTCGATCTCCGCACACCCTTCATTCGAGTATCTCTTGGTAAGATATTGAACAACCCGTCCCTTCACAGGACTGGATAAAGAAAGCGGTGTTGATCTGGTGTCCGGCGCCCCTTCCCGAAGACTCTGCGAACGCCCTACTAACGAGGATGCTGACTCCGACACCGTACCAGGTGTCTGCGGAGGAGGGCAAAGGTGCAGAGGAAGCCCGCCGTGGTAGGAAGAGGGTCGCTTCTGAAGGTCAGGAGGGGAAACCTTCCAAGAAAGGGAAAACGCCATCGACGGGCGGCTTGGGCCGGGCAAGCGATGTTGACGTGGAGCTTTGTGATGAGGATAAACCTCTGGCCAAACCGTAAGTGCAGCAGGGTACTTTAATCATACCCCCTTCCTTTCTTATTACTGAAGTAATCCTCCGACATACGTATGTCCTCGCAGGTTAACGCCTGGTGTTTCCCAATCGTCCTCCTCTTCGGGAGACCTTCTTCCAGAGATGATGGAGAGTGATACGCCCTCCCCGGCCCCCTCGCCCAACAGGGCGGATGATTCTGAGGTATCGTCCCGGGGGGCTCCTCCCGGTCAACAAGCAGTGCAGGAAACGAAGAGGGCATTACCCGAAGGTGGTGCCTCTGTCCCTCAGGGTTCGGGAATCAAGCATGGCGGCCCCGCCCTATCCGGTTTAGAGCCGGAGACGATCCTGGGGGCGAGTGGGCGGATTCCTTCAAAGGAATACCGTACTCCGGCGGCGGCTTCCGAAGACCCAGAAGTGCCGGATATGCTGACGGACATGCTGCGACGAGCGTCCGTTTCGGAGGAACACCGTGCCTTGATGGTTACGGTGGTCGAAAAGGTTCTATCCGCGAAGAGCGGGTTGAACGAGGCCTTCACGAGCCTCCTAAGGGGTTTTGAGGTTTGTGATGTAGTTTTGCCAATTGAATAATATTGACAGAATGCACCTGTTGTATATGCCGTAGCCCCTGAGACTTGGATTGCCTTCCGACGGAAGCGATCGGAGGATCAAAAAGATATGCTCAGTTGCTAACCTTGATTTAACTTGGAGTACAGGCTGCCTCCCCTCCTGCGGCTACCCGAAATACGGAAGAGGCCGAACTGCAGCGAAAGCTGGATATTGCGGAAGATGACATTGCATTGATCAACAGGCGTCTTGACGACTCGCAAGGTATATATGTCGAGCATTCCTTACACCAATGTGCTTGTAATTTAGGCCTGACGCCGAAAAGGGTTTATATGAAATGTGCATGATTGCAGATGGTGCTGCCGCCGTTGAAGCTCTTCGGGCGGAGCTAGCCCGGGCCAAGGAGCAGGCCCGGCGTAGTGATGCGGCTGCCGAGAAGGCATCGGCGGATCTAAGAGCCGAACAAGCAGCTCGGCGCCAAAGTGAGGAAAAGATATCCGCACTGGCACTTGAATTGAAGAATACTGCCAGTCGCTGTGAATTCCTTGAGAAGGAGAATAAAGCCAAAATGGCTGAGCTTGATAAGGCCGTACGAGAGGCAAGTGAAGTTCGGTCTGAATCTAGGGCAGCCCATGAAGAGATTCGGCAGGCTAAGGAGATAGCGGCCGGTAAGCCCTTTTTACTTCAAACCAAGTTTGGCGATCCGGACTATGCTCAGCTGAACCAGGTCTGGAGTTCTCCGGCTGAATTTTTGGACTTGCCGAAGAGTTCTTCCGATGCGGCGCAATTTTACCACGCACAAGAGGGGTATGCAACGGAGAAGCTTTTCTGGTCACAGTTCGGCGCGTCGAAGCACCCCGCGTTGCTCAATGAATAGATGTCCCAGTGGGCCGAGCTTCATAGGATATCTGGCGACGCCATGAAGAACGTCATAATCCGGTTGTGGCCAAGTGAGCCTATTTCGAGTAGTTATTTTGGCCTGGTGCGGCGGCTTGTTGACGCGGTGCCACATATCGACGCTGTGAAGCGGTCGGCGTGCATTGAGGGTGCACGGATGGCCTTTGCCCGAGTCAAAACATTTTGGGGAAAGATGAAGGCCATTGATGTTGCGGCGAGGAGTCCACCCAAGGGCCAGGACCGTAATGAGCCGGAGCACTATTTTGAAGACGTCTTAGATGCCGCCCGCTTAATAGAGGGTCAATGCTCGAAAGATATAATGTTCGAGTGATTTATATAATGATGTAACAGACAACTTTATAGTTAATCTATTTATATTTTGCTCAAAAGCTTGAATTCCTCCTCTGTGGCCGTTTTAGTATAATCTGAAAGTTTTCCAGTCGTCGGCTTCAGCCCCCTCGTAGGAAGTACGGGGGTGTTCGGAAAAGCATTAAATCACTCTTTATCCAACGTCTTGGTCCATAAAGGAGGTGATAATGCGGCGAACCAGGCAATCGGACTATAGGGCGTTAACACTTTCACTTAACCATAGGAGTTTTATGGTGGGGCTACGAGATAGCCCCTGGTATGTATACGGCGCATAGTGCCTTACATATGTTGATCTAAAAAAGATCCCTTGTGTGACACGGAGAATCACTAAAGATTCGGATAAGTCGTCAAGTGGTTGACCAGCTCTCGCCGCATCATGACAGTCAGTTTTCGGCTTTCTCTACTGAGGTGCTCATCCGGTCTAGGCCAGGGCACAATCGCAGTAGTTCTCCCTTTACTACCCTACCCGATAGACCGGAACGTAGGGTAGCAAGCACAGGAGCCGGGCAACCCAACTATTGACCAAAGACAATGATTCGGAGCTGATGCATATAAGGCCAAACTTGCGACACCGAAGTACGCTATAGAGTTGTTCGGACTTTTACCGGTGACTCGTTTGTTCCCATACCGGGCCCCTGGCAAGTTATGCCGAGGCGCGTCTTGTAAGGCAGCCGTTACGGCCGGACTCGTTGTAGAAAGAGCATGAAATATAAGTTCGGGTAAAGTTTACTGGGAGCAATATGCCAATGATAAATATATAAAGAGTAAAAACCACAACCCAGCTATTTGACATGCTCGGGGTTGGGAACAGAGGAAAAGGGCATGGTACATGCTCGAAAAGAAGAGTGCGGTCTACAAAAGCTTATTTTTGGACCTCCTGTCGCACGTCTGCGCCGCCCGTCCTCGGGGATGGGCATCCTTAACGGGAGTGGCCCCTTAGGTGAGTGTGCGGATCCGAACTTCGAGAGAGTCCGAAGTAGATGTTGTCCTGATGGTCACCTGTTTTTAAGAAATATACAGAAAAATAAGAAAGACGGCTAAAACGTTACGTGGATCTTTGCAGGGTTGTCCATATTATGCTTCCGCCGATGCCCATGGTATCTTTAGTGCGTAGTTATGTACGCGTGGTGTAAACTTTGCCAGCACAGTAGGTGGGCGGCGGAAGCCGAACTGCTATTTCCGTTCTGGGAGTGGTCGAACTTCAGAGGGAAAGTGTTTCTGGCCCCTGGTGTTCAGCTGGCGAGCCGATCCGTCGTCTTTATCGCCTGGTAGCCTCCTTCCCTTGTAATCGGCGTTGAGTTTGCCTGCCTGCTTAAGGACCCAACAGTTTCTATTGGTATGACTAGCTGGCCTATCAGGGTGACCGTGAATCTGACAAGGTCGGTCCAATATCCTGTCAATGGTGGATGGTCCATCCTGGTTTGCCTTTAGTAGCTTCTTCCGTTGACCGGGCTTCGGATTGTGAAATCCGGCGTTCACCGCTGTGCTGCGGCTGTTGTGTTCGGTTTGTCGTGGCTTGCCGTTGCCATCTCGAATTTCGTAAGTGCCCGGGTCGCTGGCGTTGTTGCTTTTACGAGCAAGCCAGTTGTCTTCTCCCGCACAAAAGCGAGTCATTAGAGCGGTAAGAGTTGTCATGGACTTGGATCCTTCCTGGCCGAGGTGACACGCTAGCCATTCATCCCGGACGCCGTGTTTGAAGGCTGCGAGGGCTTCTGCATACATACAGTCGACAATTTGGTTCTTTTTGACTAAGAACCTAGTCCAGAACTCCCTGACTGACTCGCCGGGCTGCTGGACAATGTGACTTAAGTCATCGGCATCTAGAGGCCGGACATATGTTCCTTGGAAGTTGTCTCGAAAGGCGTCTTCCAAGTCTTCCCAGCTATCAATAGAATTTTCTGGTAAACTGTTTAGCCAGTAGCGAGCTGGCCCCTTAAGCTTGAGAGGTATGTATTTGGTGGCATGAAGGTCATCTCCGCGAGCCATGTGAATATGGAGGAGGTAGTCCTTGATCCATACCGCGGGATCTGTTGTTCCGTCGTATGATTCGATGTTAATGGGTTTGAACCCGTCTGGGAATTCATGCTCCATTACCTCGTCGGTGAAGCAGAGAGGGTGTGCGGCTCCTCTATGTTGGGCCACACTGTGAAGCACCTCCGGCGGACTCCGCTTACGGAGTTCGGACCGGGCGTGGTTGGCTCTGTAGTGTCCGAATGGGTGACCATCATAGTCGGTCGGGGTGTATCTCCGTGATCTGTACATCGATCTTGTGCGCCCTGCTCTATCCTCCGGTCTCGGTTGATGTCGCGGGTGTTCCCTCGAGCTGTTTTACTCTTGATTTGACGGCCGGATGGGTTGGTATGTTGCTCTGTTTGGGCTGCTGCTTTGTCTGGACCGAACTGTGGCCGGCCCGCCGCATTGTTCGATGGTGGTGTGGGCTCCAGCGCCCTGCCATCGTATTGAGGGAGCCACCTGCCCTTTGGGTGGCTTTTGTCTGGGCTACTAAGGCCGTATTCCTCGGCGGCCAAGACCTCGGTCCATCTATCATTGAGCAAATCTTGGCTTTCTTGAAGTTGCAGCTGCTTCTTCCTTAGGCTCCTTGCAGTGGCTATAAGTCGGCATTTGAAACGCTCCTGCTCGAGAGGTTCCTTAGGCATGATAAAATCCTTGTTGTCGAGGATCTTCTCTTCCTCGAAGGGTGGGAGATAATTGTTGTCCTCCGAGTCTCCATATGTGGCATGTTCATCAGGGCTGTCTTGCCCACTTTCCTGTTCCTCCTGTTCGGATTCTACCTCGACAGGGTCTTCATTGTCCGGAGTGTTATCTTTTCTGGTGCTAGCAGTGTTTTCTCTTGGGCGATGTGGCTTGGAGCGGCGCCGTGGGCGCTGGTGTTCGGACTGTGTACCAAGAGGTTTATTCGTGACTTGATCCTCCTTGTCATCGTCGAGAGCGTTGTCGGGTGTGTCTATCATACACACGCCATACCAGGAAGTGGCCATCCTGTGTCTAGCGGGTAGGAGGCTCTGGCCCTGCCCCTCATCGTCATCCATACTGGCGATGTCTTCAGAGCGGGGGTCAGGCGTGTTGGTTGGGTCCTCGACGGTGGCTATAAAGTGGGTGGCGGGTGGGAAGCAAATTTCTCCATCATCCGTCGTAAGTTCGAACCGAACATAGTTCGGCGACGAGCCATCTGCCAGGGATAGGTTTTTTAATGAGTTTAGTAGGTCGCCCATGGGCGAGTGTTGGAAGACATCTGCGGCGCTGAACTCGAAGACCGATAACCGATCGAGTTCGGTATCCATGGGCTCTCAGGGTTCGGAACTCGACACTGGAGAAGAGTCTGGGGTTCCGTTGACGCAGATGCCGTACGCAGCGGAATCTGCGAGCGGCTCCAACGTCGCAGAATCGATAGCCCCTGCGATGGCATTGAGCTTCCCATCTTCGGGGGACTTGATCTGCTCCGGATCTAAGGCCAGAGTTGCTGCAGGAGCTCTCTCCTGGATGCGGCCCGATGACAGGTTTAAGCCATGTCCACCTGGGCGGAGGGGAGCGATTGCCGCGGTCTCGAATCCGTCGAAGATCAAGTCTCCACGGATGTCCGCAACGTAGTTCAATCTTCCGAATCTGACCTGATGGCCAGGGGCGTAGCTGTCGATCTGCTCCAGATGGCCAAGCGAGTTGGCCCGTAGTACGAAGCCACCGAACACGGAGATCTGTCCGGGGAGAAAGGTTTCTCCCTGGACAGCGTCATCATCGACGATTGAAGGGGCCATCAAACCTTTTGACGACGGCACAGTGGAACTCTCAATGAAAGCACCAATGTCGGTGTCAAAACCGGCGGATCTCGGGTAGGGGGTCCCGAACTGTGCGTCTAGGATTGATGGTAACAGGAGACGGGGGACACGATGTTTACCCAGGTTCGGGCCCTCTCTATGGAGGTAATACCCTACTTCCTGCTTGATTGATCTTGATGAATATGAGTGTTACAAGAGTTGATCTACCACGAGATCGTAATGGCTAAACCCTAGAGGTCTAGCCTATGTGTATATGGTAATGAATGTGTCCTATCCGGACTATTCTCTCCGGTTTATATAGACACCGGAGAGATCTAGGGTTACATAGGGTCGGTTACATAAGAAGGAATCTTCATAGTTGATCACCTAGCTTGCCTTCCACGCCAAGGAAAGTCCAATCCGGACACGAGTATGGTCTTCGGTCTCCATGTCTTCACAGCCCATCAGTCCGGCCCATGGATAGCAGGCCGGACGCCCAAGGACCCTTTAGTCCAGGACTCCCTCATATGGCGTCTAGACTTTTGTGGCAATGATGATGCCGGGAGCGATGCTGGCGACACGGCAGTGGTTGCGGTAGTCGGCTCTTGTCCGGCGCGTCCATGCTTTGGTTTGTTTGTTGCTATGGAGTCGAAGATGCGGCGGTGGGCCCTGTGGTGTACGACGATTGCCTGTAGGTGGCCCATTGGGCGATCTTCCGTGGCGCCAACTGTGCCTGGTTTTGTCCTTCAGAGTTCTCCGTCAGAGTCGGAGTGTCTGGCCATAGTGTTGGGGAACGTAGTAATTCAAAAAAATTCTACGATCACGCAAGATCTATCTAGGATATGCATAGCAATGAGACGGGAGAGTGTGTCCACGTACCCTCGTAGACAGAAAGCGGAAGTGTTTAGTAACGCGGTTGATGTAGTCGAACGTCTTCACGATCCAACCGATCCAAGTACCGAACGTACGACACCTCTGTGTTCAGCACACGTTCAACATGATGACGTCCCTCGAACTCTTGATCCAGTAGAGGGTCGAGGGAGAGTTTCGTCAGCACAACGGCATGGTGACGGCGTTGGTGATGTGATCCGCGCAGGGCTTCGCCTAATGTGACGCCCCCGTTTTGACCGTACACTAATCATACATGCAAACGTGTACGATCAAGATCAGGGACTCACGGGAAGATATCACAACACAACTCTAAAAAAAGTCATACAAGCATCATAATACAAGCCAGGGGCCTCGAGGGCTCGAATACAAGTGCTCGATCATAGACGAGTCAACGGAAGCAACAATATCTGAGTACAGACATAAGTTAAACAAGATTGCCTTAAGAAGGCTAGCACAAAAGTAGCAACGATCGAAAAGTCAAGGCCTCCTGCCTGGGACCTCCTAACTACTCCTCGAAGCCGAACTCCACGTAGAATCATCCTCGGGATCTCTAGCTCCTGGACTCCAGCATCTGGTTGCGACAACCAGGTATAGAAAGGGGAAAAGAGGGAGAAAAGCAACCGTGAGTACTCATCCAAAGTACTCGCAAGCAAGGAGCTACACTACATATGCATGGGTATATGTGTAAAGGGCCATGTCGGTGGACTGAACTGCAGAATGCCAGAATAAGAGGGGGATAGCTAATCCTGTCGAAGACTACGCTTCAGGCCACCTCCATCTTGCAGCATGTAGAAGAGAATAGATGGTAAGTTCACCAAGTAGCATCGCATAGCATAATCCTACCCGGCGATCCCCTCCTCGTCGCCCTGTTAGAGAGCGATCACCGGGTTATATCTGGCACTTGGAAGGGTGTGTTTTATTAAGTATCCAATTCTAGTTGTCATAAGGTCAAGGTACAACTCCGGGTCGTCCTTTTACCGAGGGACACGGCTATTCGAATAGATAAACTTCCCTGCAGGGGTGCACCACATAACCCAACACGCTCGATCCCATTTGGCCGGACACACTTTTCTGGGTCATGCCCGGCCTCGGAAGATCAACACGTCGCAGCCCCACCTAGGCACAACAGAGAGGTCAGCACGCCGGTCTAAATCCTATGGCGCAGGGGTCTGGGCCCATCGCCCATTGCACACCTGCACGTTGCGAACGCGGCCGGAAGCAGACCTAGCCTAGCAGGCGTTCCAGTCCAATCCGGCGCGCGCCACTCAGTCACTGACGTCACGAAGGATTCGGCTGATACCACGACGTCGAGTGCCCATAACTGTTCCCGCGTAGTTGGTTAGTGCGTATAGACCAAATGGCCAGACTCAGATCAAATACCAAGATCTCGTTAAGCGTGTTAAGTATCCACGAACGCCGACCAGGGCCAGGCCCACCTCTCTCCTAGGTGGTCTCAACCTGCCCTGTCGCTCCGCCACAAAGTAACAGTCGGGGGCCATCAGGAACCCAGGCCCACCTTTACCAGGATGGAGCCACCTGTCCTTTCAGCCCCCTCATCAGAACCACTTGCGGGTACTCAACGAGCTGACCCAACTTTAGTCACCACATGTGTCATGTATATAAAGTATATAGTATATACCCGTGATCACCTCCCGAAGTGATCACGGCCCAGTAGTATAGCATGGCAGACGGACAAGAGTGTAGGGCCACTGATGGAACACTAGCATCCTATACTAAGCAGTAGGACAGCAGGTAAGGGTAACAACTGTAGCAACAATGACAGGCTATGCAACAGAATAGGATTAACCGAAATCAGTAACATGCTACACTACTCTAATGCAAGCAGTATAGAGAAGAATAGGCGATATCGGGTGATCAAGGGGGGCGGGGCTTGCCTTGTTGTTTTGGCAAGAAGGGTTCGTCGTCGATGTAGTCGACCACAGGGGTACCGGCATCGGTCTCAGGGTCTACCGGAAAGAAGTAACAAAGGGGGAACACAATAAATAACAGAGCAATCAAAGCATCACAAAGCATAACATGGCAATATGATGTGCCGGGTGTGACCTAACGTATGGCTACACGATAAAGGCGAAGGGGGAATTCAACCGGGAATGTATTCCCGGTTCCGGATCTGTATCAAACAGATGACCGGAGGGGGAATGTTCCATGTTCAGCATGCTAGGGGCATGTGACAGATGAACGGACCGCGTATTCGGATTCGTTGGATTTTTCTGAGCAACTTTCATGTAGAAAACATTTTCATCCGAGTTACGAATTATTTTATATGAATTTTCAAAGATTAAACCATTTTCTAGAATTATTTAAATTAACATAAAAGGGAATTATGACGTCAGCAGAGTGTCAACATGACATCAGCAGGTCAACAGACCCGCTGACTGGTCAAACTGGCCAGTGGGTCCCACATGTCATAGACAGAGGGCTAGCAGTGGGTTATTTTAATTAAACAGGGGGGTTAATTAGCAGCTGGGCCCCACATGTCAGTGACTAATTAGTCTAACAAGTTAATTTTATTTATAAAAACGTTTAGTTAGCCTAATTAACAGACGGGGCCCACATGTCAGTGCATAGTAACTGCGTTGACCAGAGTCAACGTGGTCAACTAGCGCGCCGGGGCCCCCTGGCAGCCTCACTGGGGTGGCCCCCATAGGGCCACGTTGGCGCCAGGTCGGCACGGCGGCCGGAGCAACGCCGGCGACCAAAACGCACGGCGGCGCGCACGGGAGGCTGCTGGATTTGCGCTATGGTGGCTCAAATCGGACGCGGCTGGACTCGTTCGAATGAGAAGACGACGGCGAGGCGATCTGGGGTGGTGGCAGAGGCTGCGGTGGTCGGGAACGTCGACGGCGAGCGGCGAGGCGGACGCCGGACTTCGGTCGTCATCGGGATCGGGGCTGGGTGCGTTTGCGGGCAAACCAAGCGGCTAGACGAGGCCTACGCAGTGCGGTGAGCGCGATGGTGGCACGCACGTGACCCAAGGGTCACCGTGGCTACGCCGGCGACAAGCGCGAGCGGCGGAGTGTTCGGTCGTCGGTGGCATCGGCGGCTACGAAACGTGGGTGAGCTAACGGAGAGGGGGAGGAGAAGCGGGAGCTCACAGCAGAGCCATAGGGAGTGGCAGTGAGCTCGGGGAGGGCGCGAGGTAGCCGGAATCGGCGACGAACGCTGGCGATCCGAAGGTTGAAGACGAGCTCGTTCCGGTCGGAGTAGAGGCGCTCGGCTCGGTCCCGATGGCGTTGGCGACGTAGACGATGGCGAGGAAGACGGTGAGCTCCAGATCGAGGCACGGGAGGCACGGTGGCCACGGAATCGAGCGGCGACGGCGGCGAGCGTTTCGGGTGAGGTGGGGAACGAGAGAGGGAGAGGCACGCGGGGGCGAATGGATGAAGATGACGAGAGGGGAGGCCACGGTGGAGATCTTATCCACCCCGACGGCCTGTAGCGGCGTGGTCGGCGAGGTGGGTTCGGCGGCGACGGCGGGCGCGCCTCGGCCGCTTGAACAGAGAACGGGGGAGAAGGAGGAGGCCGTGGTGGGCTGAGCTCTAGGCACTGTGCACTTAGGCCTGTGCACAGTGGCCTTTTCTATTTTCCTTTTTTTATAGAAAGGGGGTTTAGTAATATTTTAAGCTTCCATATGATTTTGCAAAAATGTGAAACTTGGTCACATAATTACTTTGCAATATCCAGCACTGCCACAAAAAGTTTGGGCATTTTTGGACTTCATTTGAATTTATTCAATAATGAAAAGGGCATTTTAAAGGCTGTTTTTGCTCTGTTAAAATGCATTAGGCCCATTTAGAAATGATGATGATGTTGTGTTCCTTAACAGTAAATAGTTTTGGATTATTTGCTAAAAGGTGAACATTTTTCCAACAAGTTTTGATCAACTTCATTTTTGCACTTGCAAATTGAATTTGATTCCAAAGTGGAATTTCAAATGAGATTTGAATCAAAGGTGATTAAGCACTGTTTGGAAGAATGATTAGCTTAACCACAGTGGGTTACCGTAGCATGACACTGAGGGTGTCACACCTAAGAACTACGACAATATGACCGAGGTGGTAAACTGTGGAGGAGGGCACCACACACGGCTAAGAAACAACTGTTGTGCCTTTGGGGTGCCCCCTGGCCACATATATAAAGGTGGGGGAGGAGGAGGCCGGCGGCCAAGGAGGGCGCGCCAAGGGGGGAGTCCAATTAGGATTCCCAATCCTAGTTGGATTCCTAATCCTAATTGGATTCCCCTTCCTATTCCAAAAGGGGGAAGGAGGGAAGGAGAGGGAGAGGGAAAGGAAAGAGGGGGCCGCGCCCCCTCCCCCTAGTCCAATTCGGACTGCCTTGGCCTTGTGGCCTGCCCTCTCCTACTCCCTTATGGCCCATTAAGGCCCATAACTTCCCTGGGGGGTTCCGGTAACCCCTCGGTTCCCCGATAAATATCAGAAACATCCCGAAACCTTTCCGGTGTTCGAATACCTTCGTCCAATATATCAATCTTTACCTCTCGACCATTTCGAGACTCCTTGTCATGTCCATGATCTCATCCGGGACTCCGAACAAACTTCGGTCACCAAAACACATAACTCATAATACAAATCGTCATTGAACGTTAAGCGTGCGGACCCTACGGGTTCGAGAACTATGTAGACATGACCGAGACACATCTCCGGTCAATAACCAATAGCGGAACCTGGATGCTCATATTAGCTTTATCGGTCAAACCACATAACAACATACGTTATTCCCTTTGTCATCGGTAAGTTACTTGCCCGAGGTTCGATCGTCGGTATCATCATACCTAGTTCAACCTCGTTATCGGCAAGTCTCTTTACTCGTTCCGGAATGCATCATCCCGCAACTAACTCATCAGTCCATTGCTTGCAAGGCTTATGGTGATGTGCATTACCGAGAGGGCTCAGAGATACCTCTCCGATACACGGAGTGACAAATCCTAATCTCGATCTATGCCAACTCAAGAAACACCATCGGAGACACATGTAGAGCATCTTTATAATCACCCAGTTACGTTGTGACGTTTGATAGCACACAAGGTGTTCCACCGGTCTTCGGAAGTTGCATAATCTCATAGTCAGAGGAATATGTATAAGTCATGAAGAAAGCAATAGCAATAAAACTAAACAATTATAATGCTAAGCTAACGAATGGGTCTTGTCCATCACATCATTCTCTAATGATATGATCCCGTTCATCAAATGATAACACATGTCTATGGTTAGGAAACTTAACCATCTTTGATTAACGAGCTAGTCAAGTAGAGGCATACTAGGGACACTTTGTTTTGTCTATGTATAAGTCATGAAGAAAGCAAAAGCAATAAAACTAAACAATCATAATGCTAAGCTAACGGATGGGTCTTGTCCATCACATCATTCTCTAATGATATGATCTCGTTCATCAAATGACAACACATGTCTATGGTTATGAAACTTAACCATCTTTGATTAACGAGTTAGTCAAGTAGAGGCATACTAGGGACACTTTGTTTTGTCTATGTATTCACACATGTACTAAGTCTCCGGTTAATACAATTCTAGCATGAATAATAAACATTTATCATGATATAAAGAAATATAAATAACAACTTTATTATTGCCTCTAGGGCATATTTCCTTCGCGCTGGTGGCTGAGTTTTGACGCAGATCTTCATATAGGTTCACGTGTCCGCTATGGTGTGGGTCGAGTCAAAGATCGCCTACGGCGAAGTCGGAGTATTTTGCTCAAAGTTTATGGATGGTGATGATGCCTCTAGGGTAGGAGCAATGACTATGACGTATGTGTGTTGTCTCGACAAGGCCCTCTTTGGACTGGTGTGCAAAAAAAAGGACATCCACAATATTAAACAAAAAATATGTAGAAATTTATTTTATATTATGGATTTTGATATATTTCTCTACAAATATTGTCAAACTTAATAGGTTTGTGTTTCCAAAAAGTAATACACATTATATTTTGGCGCAGCAAAGCGCGCCAAACCCTTCTAGTAGATACACTATGCTCTTTAATTTTGGAGCTCTCTCCTTTAATTTAAGTGTTTAATATCTGATTTGGTTCATGATTTTGACTCGGTTAATGATTTTATCAATTGGGGTGTTCAATTTGAATCATGTTCACAATTGACTCTGTCAACGATTTTGATTGAGGTTATTTTGAATTTAATTCATGATTTTCATTCAATTGAGGTGTTTAATTTTGGATGTTTCATAATTTTGACTAGGCCGGCAATTTCAATTGAGGTGTTCAAATTTTGGATCTGGTTCACGATTTTAACTCAGTTAACGATTTTGATTTTGGTTATTTTGAATTTGTTTCATGATTTTCATTCAATTGAGATGTTTAATTTTGGTTGGGTCAACGATTTAAATTGAGATTTCTAGTTTTGGAGTCATTCATGATTTTGAACGGGTCAATAATTTCTCTCACATCAATCAACAACAACCAGCGTATAACAAAACGTCAACAACCGTCCTATAGGACGGATATAACATGCCGTCGCCAGTGCAGGAAACTTTCCCACATACATGTGGGGTTTTTTTTTTATCTGGAATACCTTGCATTTCATTTACGGGGGACCAACCATGTGGGTTAATTAGCACAGAATCACAGCTTTTGAAAGGGACCTGGAAAACACCACATTATAAATAAAAATAGTCCATCATCTCTCTCACGCGTCAAACCAAATATTTTTTTGTTGAAAACGGCGCAGCAAGTGCATACAACCCTTCTAGTGATCATATTGTTGTTAAGGTGAATGGCTTGTTGGAGAATAGGGTATTTGATCCAGTTAAGATATCTCGCGAACAAAATAGGGTTGCACATTGCTTAGCGACGGATAGCACTGTGGCTTAACCAATCACCCTTTGTTGCTGAACTTCTCATGAACGATTGTAACCCTGTGAAGGTTAGATGATTTTCGGTGAACAGTGACACTCGTGCATGGCACGAAGGAGTACGAAGTGATCGGGGGGCAGAATTTTCAAACTAAACGAAGTGGAAGCAGTACTTAGTGATTGGCGTCATTAGATCAACGATTGGCGGCCTGAATTCATACTAAAAAGAAGTGGCAAGTAGAGTTAACTGAAATTGGAGAGGGGTGTTTGATTCTTCAGATTTTTGGTGCCTGACATAATATCCGCTTCCGGTTTCCCAATTCTGCAGCGTCTGCCAATCCGTTGCAGAGAAGAAAAAAGGATACGAAGCTGCTAAAGACGAACAATATAAAAAAGGGGAGAACACTTCTGTTCTGTTCTGGACGAAGAGAAAGACATATTCCTTGTAAACATAATCCCCATAAATCCATCGACGCCTTCGGTGATGCATTTTAATCAAACAAATAGCATCAGCTATGTACGATAGTTCCCAAATTATGTATCAGATCAAACAATCGCTGGTGCGCATAACCAATAATACGAAGAAGAAAAACTGCAAACATAACAATCTACCATGCTGGATCCTACCTTCAGCCTGAAGGCCATCCCCTTCTCTGTTAGGTTACTTGCTAATAAGCTGCGACGGGGTCTGCAAGAACCCTCAGTTGCATAGTATAGAAACTGTTATTATTCTTCTATCCTGGAAACCGATGACAGCACTCCGAGTTCCCAACTCTGAACATGACGAGTGGGAGGAACTTCTAGTACGATGGTTGCCCGACAGCAAATATCTTTCACATGATTTGCTTGGGATTCTCCCCGAATCTTGAACCCATACTTCTAGTACGACTACAAAACCCACATGATATGCTTGGGAGTTCACTTCCTCTTCAAGAACCCTCCTACAAGCAGAGAAAAAATGGTACCATATAAGTATGTTTTCCATGCTGTATTCACTACAACCGACAATGGTACAAGAAATTTGCCATCACAGTACAAGTTAGGGTCTAAATAGCTAAGTTTGTCAAAAAAATATGGGTTCAAGATTCGGGGAGAATCTGGGGGATGTCCGATTCTCAAGGTTCTGGGAGAATCGGCCAAAAGAACTGGTCCATATCCTTGAGAGGCGAAGTAACAGAACTACGTAGTTAATTGCCACCAGAACTGAATTACCAGAACACAAGAACTACGTAGTTAATTGCCACCAGAACTGAATTACCAGAACACAAGAACTACATAGTTAATTGCCACCAGAACTGAATTACCAGAACACAAGAATGTGAAGCTGCTCACCTGTGTGATGACTGAGTACTATGCTATTCTCTCCAGTGCCTCGCCCAGAAGCCCTTCTTCCTTGTTGACTCGCTCTCTGAAACTAACCGGGGTGGCCGGGAGCCAATTGAGAAATGCCTCCTCAAAAATGGCCGACTGAATGAGTCCTTCATACTGATCCTTGTGCCTAATCTGGGAACTCTCTTACTTTTCTTTTGATGCTTAGAGCTCCCATCTAGATCACCATCGAGTATCACATTTGTAGGTATCTTGTTCTTTATCTTTGATTCCAGCTTACCGAATAGCTTCACAGTACATTGTTCACCGTGGGTGCATACGGGACAAGGAGGATCATATTTCTCAGCTTCTGCAGTTAAGCTATCCAGGCAGTCAGCATGGTAAACATGGCCACACAATAAAACAGCGACAACACCCAGATCCTGGGCATTCCACGCTGACCTTTCCTTTAGTGGCTTTAAACATAGTTTGCACACCTCTTGGTCAGGGGAGACGGTAGTACGATTTGAAGCATTTGATCGAGTCATTTTACTTGAAACGGAACCTAAGAGCTCACTATCAATTGACCATCTCTCTCTTTGGGATGATGCAACCATTTCAGAAAATGTTCGCATTGACCAACCATCAGATGACTCTCCATGTGATCCTGCTACAGATAAATCATTGCTGCAGACTGAGAGCATGGAGGGGGAAGGCCTTCCTTCAGGAGAGTTGCTCTCATTGAGAGACCTGAGAGATGGAATCTTGCTGTCTGAGACCTGTCTATATAGTTGATATCCTGGTGAGCGACGTGCTTTCCTCATTGAGTCTGTATCAATCCCTAGAGAATGCCCCCTAGAGGATGAAGGATCTGCTCTGGATACTACAGGTGGTGTTGAAGGGACAGAGGTTGATGCCTTCGTATCTGAAGCAACACTTACCATGTCTAGTGATTTCCTACAAAGCTTTGCCTACAAAAGAATAGAGCTGTTAGAAATAAATTGTATCAATCTTAAGATTGCATATAACATAAAAGTAGCAGCTACTGTATACCTCGGGGGAGGAGTTACTTGCAGTGGGTCTATCTGGTGAGCAAAAAAGAAAGAGATCAGCAAAAAATGATCAAGTAAATCAATATTGAGGCGTTAAAACATAGTGATGTCGAACCATGTCCAGTGAAAAGGAATAATTGGATAAGGGCATGTACAATGGTGGCATATGGATACAGATGCCTCATGATAAAAAATAGCTTGAGGCATCTATATTGATTTTTTCTCCCCAATGCAAGCTACTACTAGTGGGCCTCATCAAAGAATAGAAAGTAGACTCCTGCTACAGATGCATCCCTACTCTCCACTTTTAACTTTTTCAACTTTATGCACCAGACCACATTTTTTCAACCCAAACACCCGTCTCCTACCGAGGATCCCGCTATCCCATACGAACCTACTTTTCCTGACATCCGATCCTACATGGCGTCCGGAGCATCACCCTAGGGCTATGCATTGGCCATGCCCTAAATGCAGTCACAATGCCATATAGTTTGAAGAATGCCACTTTAATTGCTCGCCCACAGAAATGGTTTTATTCTCTAGAATGCTATACAACTCAATATACACCCAGATAACATGGTTCATGGCTAGCATTTAAAGCCATATTTTTGCATGGATACTTTTGCTCCCTCCTGAACCAGGCTGAAAGCTGGTTGGACCACCAACTACTGTGGGCATTGCCAATGTTGTAGTCTAATATGCGGGCTGCTCAAACCCTATATGCTGCAAGACGATGTTATGGCTGTGTTGCTGTCGAAACCTTGTGTATCATCTGGAGGCATTGATTCAGTGTTAGATGGTTTCCCTATATGATGATGTTGTTTTCCTGCTAGCTGTTGAACAGAACAATGTGTCCATGAGTGGGTCTGCTAATCCTGGTCGAATCCTTGACGCCACGCCACAACGTGCCAGCATAGACGATGACCCAATTCATCCTTTTCTATTGGTTTCATGGAGCCAGATCACAGTGATGGTGATTGAGTATATTCACTATATATGGGGGCATTTTTAGTAAACTGTCATCTTAGTGTGGTAGCTTTGCATGGCAAAAGGGATGGTGGTTGCAATGGCATATTTCGACTAGTAGTGACAACAACGTTGTCCCAAGTAATTCTTTTTGTACCAAAGAATTACTAGTATTTGGACTTATTTGACTACAAAGAACATCACTGTTACATCCCACATCCCAGCATGTTTACAGAATGCAAAATAGCATACAAGAATCAAAACATGCCGCATATCATGAACTGAATTATTTACCTCTAGGATCAGATTGTGCAACTTTAGATGTTTCCATCTTCTTTTCTGATTTCTGCCACTTGACCTTGTGGAACAGTTCAGAAGGGCTACCGCCATTAGAAAAGCCTTCAGTTGGCGCAATGGAACCACTCTTTGTTTCAGGCCTAATGCTTCCACTACTATGGTTGGACAAAAATGTGGGGATTTCCATTATGTCTTCTATATGTGTTCTGTTATCCCATCGGAAGCTCCATGATGGGGAGTGTCTTACATTCCTGTAAGCTGACACTTCAACTGGAATGATACATGGCTGAGGCCTCTGCTTTGCAGCAATACAGCAATTAGCTCCCATGTCGGCCGAGCAAAAGAAATCTATATGATGCTGATTTGATCACCCAAACTCAAAATGCTGAGAATCCATCCATGTGATGCAAATTCATGAGCTCGCTCTACCTGGCTGACATAAAAAGAGTACAACAATAAGGATTGCCTTCAATCAAGACATGAAAAATACATGAGTAGAACTACTATCTAGCTTAGACAGCTAGGGGTACAAGTACAAATCAAAATAAGAAAGCAAACCCAACAAGGAATCTATGGAGCTTCTACAGCAAGCTATTCTCAAGAAAAAAGTACACTTTGAAAGTACTGAACTTCAAAAAATCTAAATTCTTGCATTCCATATGTTATCTAACATGGACCTACAAAAGCAGTATAAAAAGGAGGCATGGTCACCTATGTGTGGCAAATGGGAAAAGTGAGAGGACATGAAAGTCTAAAGAAGAAACATATTTTAATATGAAGTCCACATACTTGATAGTACGATCAGACAGGGTTCATCAATTAAATTAGGGTAAAACTTAATCTTACAAAAATTAAAAAGTGAAATTATTCACTTATTTTCCTATTTAATTTTGCATAGTCTAGACAATATATAAATCATGGAATTGATTTAAGGGAAGGACAACGTGAAGATTTAGCAGCATGCATTCCACACATAAGTATCCCCTGATGACATTTCTAACAAATTCTCCAAGAAGCTGAACATCAACATCCATAAAGCAACCACTTAACCTATTCACAATAAAAAAAATAAAGGGGAATACAAAAGGATGCTTGCGTATAATTGAAGGCACAAAGCAGGGAAGCCAGCTAACCGCAGTGGGTGAAACTATGTGATAATGTGAAGGGAGAAAGCCGCCGTTAGGTGGACCAGTATCCAAGACATTCCAATACTTAAAGACACTCAAGGGGCACTGATTCCTCTCCCCACACAACACACTAGCTAGGCGTATATCACATTTATTCCCGTGTCAATTTCAGACCACAGGGCCGAATGACAAATAAATAATATCTTAAACACGGAATCGCATGAAAGCAACATAACAAAGAAAAACGGCGTATGCTTGTGTGACTCAAGCGCGAGATTATACCAAAGTAGGTTGCTAGGCGCAGTTCATCACATCGAGATGGCTTTGAATCCAGATTTCTTTTCCAGCGGGAAACAGTGCTGTAAAATTTTAACCATCACAAGTAGTACATCATGAAGTGAAAGGATAGCCAGTAATCAAACAGTAAATCCAGCAGGCAAAATCGCGAACAGGGGAACATCAGGTCAGGCCTATATCCCACAATCACAGTTCATAATAATATCACAGTAATAAGATTACCAAAAAGAAAGAACAGACTTTCGGGAAAAAAAACTAGCGGCGGTGGGGACCCGCACAATTCATCGGAAACTGGCCGCACGACTACCAACACTTCACCAAACCACCGAAATTCTCCGAGTTTACCCCACCTACCGCACCAAGCAGTCCCACAATTCGCGGGAATTACCTCGAATCACGCGAGTAGGCAGCCCCGATCAGGGAGTGGCGGCGTCCAGGCACTTGCCCCACAGCGCCACCGTCGCGGAGGATCCCGGCGGTCTGGCACCGGGTCTGGATCTGGCAGGTGACAAGGACCGACCGCGGCGCAACGGGCGCGCGCCGGGCTGGGATACGGCTCCGCTCCGCTAGGGCTGGTGCTGTCCCCGGGAGAAGCGGCGAGCGGAGGAGAGGGAAGCGAAGGAGAGAGAGAGGGAGAGAGGTGGGGAGGGGAGTGTGGTGTGGGTATAAAAACTGGTAGGAATGGGTCTCCGCTCCGCGCTGCGGAGTATTGCTCCGGCCACACCGGTGGACACCAGGGGCGCAGTCGTGACGCTTCCGAGTGCGAGTGCCGGACCACGTGGCTCGCCGCGTGTCACAGGATGTGAGGGACCACTTGCATTGACCCTCTTGGCCATTCGGCTGCAATAGGTGTTGCCCGCTTGGGATCCAGCGGCGACTTCACTGGCTTGTGGGCCATCTGTAGGGATGCGAAAAGTCGGTGCCGTTTTGTTTTCCTTTTTCTGCGCCAAGTGAACTAAGTTTTTTAGCCATAGTTACATGGACCATAAATTTAACCAACTACTCCCTCCTTTCCGGTTTATAGGGTTTAATTCAAATATCTCACCAACCAAGGTAGATGGTGAGTGGTGGAATACTTTTTGTAATTTGCAAAAGCACCCAATTACTGTTCTTGTTTTCCTCAAAAAATTATGTTCATCAAATACATTAATTGCAATGCGTGCATGCATAAAGTACATGCATTAGTCAATTTTCTCTTAATACTTGCATGCAATGATTTAATACACCTTGGAATCTGAACACGTGATGGGGAACAACCAAATTGAACCTTATAAAATGAAAAAACTAAAATTTTGAGATAAGCCCTATAAACTGGAAAGGAAAGACCATGATAGACTACTCATAATGGGAGTAACATACTAGATGATAACATTACACATATCTAGATAAAATATAGTGTAACATGTGATGTATGTGTAGTGTGTTCTACGACTAGCCACAACGGTGTTACTAGTCTATGTTACTACCTCTATAGTGGGGAGTAACATATATGTGATGTCATGCAACACTTCATTCATTACGTTATAGACTCGTCTTGTCTTGGTATGCGTGATGTTACTCATACTTCCTCTGTTCCAAAATATAGTGCGTCCGCGCTTTCCGAGGTTCAACTTTGACCATAAATTTAACCAACGAGACCGACCGCGGCGGGAGCAAAAATTATATAATTGAAAACTTCTTTTGAATACGAATTCACTAGTATAACTTTTGCTTCCGCCGCGGTTGGTCTCGTTGGTTAAATTCATGGTCAAAGTTGAAACGCGGGAACCGAGAACACACTATATTTTGGAACGGAGAGGGTATTATGTAACTAGCTATGTTACCTCATGCCTCTCTTTCTTCATTAATTACTTGACACATTATCTATCATAGTATGTGTGATGTTAGTCATGGAGTTATCCAAAGATTGGTCATGTGAGAATGAGCCTATTGCAAGCATGTCTTAAAGAAGAAAATTGTGTGAACATTCATATTTACCTTTAAGACATCATCTTTATGAAGAGGAAAAATATGATTCAGGGTTGATCAAGACTAAGTACAAAGAGTGATTCAATTTGATGAACTCACAAAGCGTATAGGATATACTTGGTGGGATCAAGTGATCTCACGGTATAGTAAACATTGTCCATTATGTTGTGTGTATTAACCCATGGTCTATTTGTGTGGTACCTCTTTGTGGGGTTAGGTATATTTTCATGGGCTTGCATCAAAAGGAAGATTCTCATATAACCCATGGACGATGACATCAAGTGGTGATCGTCATCAAGGTTGTATTGTGCAAGTTCAAGTGGAGCATCACGAAGAGATCACATGCTTGAAGCTTGTCGTCCACTCTAGTGATAATGGACTTGTGAAGATGTGTCGAAGAGAGGCTCACCATGGTGGAGTATGGGGGAGCAATCTACTAGTCTTCATCAAGCCAGCACAATCAAGAGAGATGGTCCAGCTTGTGGAGGTCAAGATTGTCATCATCTAGCTCAAGTGAATTATGTGCAAGACAAAGGTTTGACCTTGATAGGTTCTCTATTTTACCGGTCTCATGGTGTTAGTTGAGAGACCGGGTTATAGGATTGATTGTTTACTATCAAGGGGGGCTCTCGAGTGAGTAGCGTGATGATATCATTCGTAGAGAGCTCAAACCATTGACATCATCTTTCTCGATTCTTGTTTGCCTTTTCTCTGTGTGACTTTTGGAGCTTGTGGTCATCTTCATGACAAGCTCGAGTTAATCGAAAACAGATTTCGCATACATCATCTATTGTATTTTCGATGTTGGAGTTTTTGTCGGTTCTTCACTCATGGAGATTTCACACCTCTATATCATTAGCGTATCTTTCTTGCCACTTCTGAAGATTTGACAAGTCTTGTTGTTAGCTTTCTATCAAGTTTGAATTCGTCGAAATCAGAGTTCATTTGCAGAAGTTATGACAGTCTTGGTTTCTTGCATCCATCTATTTTGCTTGGGCAATTTTGCAGCACCTAGGCGGTAGTATCACTCAGATCCATGGTAGTACCGCTTAGGAGGTACTTCCGCGGGCTGGTGCTGTCGGATGTGGGGTTCCGGTAAACCCTTAAGGTTCGAACTCTAGGGTGCGCGCGAAGTCTTTCCCTCCTACCGATCCACGCCCTAGCTCACCAAGATCTCGCGGACGAACTCGACGGACTCGCAACACAGAAAGACACGGGATTTATACTGGTTCGGGCCACCGTTGTGGTGTAATACCCTACTCCAGTGTGGTGGTGGTGGATTGCCTCTTGGGCTGATGATGAACAGTACAAGGGGAAAAATAGCCTCCTGAGGTTGAGGTGTTCTTGTGCTTGCCGAACTTGTGTGAGTGAGGACTTGATGCCTCTACTGTGGTAGCTAGCTCTACTTATATAGGCCCTGGTCCTCTTCCCAAATATTGAGCGGGAAGGGAGCCAACAACGGCGGGCAAATTTAAAGGGAGACAACCAGTACAAGCTATCCTGACAAAAGTGGTCTTCGCCTGCGAAAAGCTCTAGTGGTGACGCCGTCTTGGGCTCCACGATGACCTCCGTCCTGCCGTCCCTCTGGTCTTGGTCTCGTTGCACCGATATGGCAACCTTTGCCTGATGCCTCGCTACTCCTCGCCTGCGCTGGCCTCCTTAGCACCAAAGAGGAAACAAGGATGCTGCGCACGCTGGCGCCCGCCTGGCGCCGATCGTCATGGCTCACGTTACGAGAGCCTCGTGAGGTTTGCCCCGCCTTGATATCTCCGCTCCTCGTGATCCCGCCTGGCTAGGCCACTCCTGAGGAGGTCTTGCGTCGTCCGCCTCGCGAGGGTCTTGAATGCTTTGTTGATGAAGATGGACCGTACGGCCCGCTGACTTAGCCACGCCATGGGCCACAGGCAGGCAAGTCTGGGGACCCCCGTTCCCAGAACACCGACAGTAGCCCCCGGGCCCAAGGTGCGCTCGGGCTTGGCTTCACGGCGAAGCCAAGGGTCAAGTACGGAGCGCCGCGGGCCCCAAAAGCCTGCGGCCTCGGTTGACGCGTGGCGGTTGATTGGACGTGGGTGCCTCCGCTTCCCCACGCTGCCTCGGCAACTGCTTGACTTGACAAGTCCCTGCGACATGCAAGGAAAACCATCATTACCTGCGATCGTGGGAGGCGCCGGTTGGCCTTCTCTTGCTATAAATGGGGAGGGGGCGGAGCCCCCGTCGCCCATCTCTTCCTTGCTTGCTTGCTTCTTCCTCCTCGCTCCACTGCTAGTGACAATGGCGCCTATCAGAAGGTTCTCCGCTGAAGAGAAGGGAAAGGCCCCGCGTGATGATCCGGGGCTGCTTCCGCCGAAGAAGAGGTCGGTCCACCGCCGTGATGAAGCGGCGATGTAGGTGGTGACGAGGCCTTGGTGCGAGCGGCCTCCTCCAGGGTATCCGCTACCCTTGTATGCCCGAGCCGAGGGCTCAGGAGGACGGGGCGACGAACGGCGCCACCTGCGCCGCGCTCGTGGTCGCCGCGCCACGGCGACACGCGCTGTCGCCCCTGGACTCCACACCGCGGACTCCTCGCGCGAGCTTGTGCTATGGGCGCCGATGCCTCCAAGCTCTTGGATCTGCTTCCCGCGGTTCTTCTCTGACGTGATGCCGCCGAGGGGGCCTCTCGAGCTCTGGTTGTAGCACGCCGACTGCAGCGCTCTGGCGACCGGAGCAGAGATCGAAGCGGTCCCCACCGACAAGATCTTCATGACTCGCGGCTGGGGCGAGGTTGCGCGGGTATGCCGTGCGAGGGGCGCCCTCGCGATCCACTTTGAGTACGGCGGCGCCTCCACGCTCTTCTTCAAGGTCTTTGATGCGGAGGGCCGCCGCCTGGAGTGCTGCTCCGGAGAGGAGCGTCGGGTTGACGCGCGCTCCGCTCGCGGCCACTCCGGCAGCAGCAGCCCTTGGGAGTCCAGCAGCTCTCCTGAGCTCTATGAGACTCCGGAGACGAGCGACGATAGCTACGTGCCCCCGAGCTCTCGCCGCGCTCGGAGCAGAGCTGCGGCGTCCGGCCGTCGTCGCCGCTGATCTGGATGGGGTTGGCGCCGGCCCACTGTTGGTGATGGCGTCCGCCGCGGGAGGGTGTAGATAGGATCCCTCTTAGTTCTAGCTTTTGTTCCCTGCGAAGAATCATGAAGTACCCCATGGTGGCATGTAAGGGTCCGTAATGTCTTTTGCGCTCATCTTCCCTGTTGCGAAAATTTGTGAACGCATGTCCCGTTAAGGCTCGGTCCCCCCTTTCTTCCCTCGCGATAGCTTGTTGCTCTACGCTGACAGGTCCCGGTCCCCAGGCGGGCTACAGCCGTCGCTGGTATGCCAGGTCGCGTGTCGTGATCAAGGCTAGGAGGTGTGCGGCCCGAGGTCCAGTAAGAGCCCCTGAGGCGCGATGCTCAGGAGGTCCCCCTTAGCGCTCAAGCAGCCATGGTAAGGCAAGAAAGGGAGTTGACGTGGCCGCAACGGGGTTGCGGCAAGGCGAGGGTGGCCCTTAGGCCCCAAACTTTAGCCGATCCGAGAGCGGGACTTATCTTGTCGGTTTCGTGGCGATTCCTGATGGTGCGCTAGGCCTGCGCGCCAGCTTGTGCGGCATAGCTAGGTCGGACCCACATGAGTTTCCCTCCTCCCATGCTCTCCTTAGTGCTCTACGTCCTCAGGTCCCGGCCCTCGAGCGAGCTCAGCCGCCGCTGGTATGCCAGGTCGCGATGCCGTGGTCAAGGCCAGGGGGTGAGGGCTGGAGAGCCAGTAAGAGCTCCTGAGTCGCAATGCTCAGGAGCCCCCTTTCAACGCACAAGCGAATTGCACGAGAGAAAAGGAGACTCGTAGTGCCGCCTGCTATCCTCCTCGTGGGATCCCTGTGAGCAGGCACAAGAAGAAACACGGTTTGTCGTTACAGCTGCCAGCCTGCCGTTGGTCGCTCTGAGATGAGGTGAAGGCACTGAGGGCCTGGTGAGGTGACGTGCGCGGGGCGTGCCGTGAGCCAGAGCTCGACCGCTCAGATTTGTCAACGTGGCAGGGACGGACCCATGCACCAGCGTCGTGCCTGTGAGGAGGCCCCGTGGGACGCGATGATTGAGCAGGTGATAACCGTAGGCAGGTTAAGCAGGGAAGGAAAATCAGCTTGGGTAAATGCGGGAAGATACGTGCCACTGGGTCCGGTCCGAGGGGCTTGGGGATGATGCAGCCCGAGGGGCGCCCCCAGCAAGGTAAGCTAAAGACATAAGCAAAAGGGATACATGCCACAGGGATGGACCCCATGCGGCCTGGGAATAATGCAGCCCGAGGGGCGCTCCTAGGTAAACGAGCTTGAAAAGTGTCACCTGGTTCTGTAGACGAAGTAGAGTTGGTGCAGCTGAAGGCGTGCGTCGAAGGAATGACTCTTCACGAGCCACCGGGGCCCTGGGCCTTGGGAGGTTCCCTGAAGATCGTCTCCATCTCTTCTAGGACGGCGTGATACCTGGCCTCCTGAGCCGCCAGGACACGCCGCATGTTGCGCTGATAGGCTGACGCCACGCTCGGCAAGCCGAAGGGCATGTGAACGTAGCTGTGTGGCGGGCCCTCGCAACGGCCCGCACGCGAAGGCCAAAAACGCTCCTGAGATGCGGCCCTGTTGAGCCCTGTGACGTCGATGCAGACACGCAGCCCAGCATCCTCGCCTGGATGGGGAGCTGCGCCTCGTGAGCGGCCGTCGCCGCGCACGGCTCTTGCGTCTTGCAGTTCCTGAGTGGTCTTGGTGATGAACTCCTGAGTGGTGGGCACTCCTTGCCATGTGTTCTCCTGAGGGAAACGTGCCGCGAAGCACGCCTCCAAGTGGTGCCCAAGCGCCTCCCTCGTGAGGTTGGCAAGGTCTGAGGCCCTCTAGAAGAGAGCCCTCGAGCCCTGCCCGAGGAGGGCGCCGGGCGCGCCTTCCTATGCGACAGAGGGAGGCGCCCTGGAGCGGGCGCTGATCCTGACGAGGCTCCAGCTGCGTCGCCGCCCTCCTGAGATCCTGCTCGGCGCAGCTTCTTCTTCTTGGGAGTGGTGTCCGGAGGGCCCTCACTCCTGCTGTCGGGGTCGTTGATTGCTGCAGCTTGGAAGGCGCGCTCGAGGGAGCACACCGCGTCTCTTTCTTCACATGGGACCGTGATGATCCCGCCGCTTCCTGGCATCTTGAGGACGTTGTAGCCGTGATGGGTGACCGCCATGAACTTGGCTAGGGCTGGATACCCCGAGGATGGCATTGTACGGCAGGCGGATGTGCGCGACGTCGAAGTCGATGAGCTCGGTGCGGCAGTTCTTGCGCTCTCCGAAGGTGACAGGCAGGCGGACCTGCCCTATCGGTGTGGTGGAACCGTCGGTCACTCCTGAGAAGGGCTTGGTAGGCTGAAGCTGCTCATATGGCACTTGGAGGTTGTCGAACGTGTCGACGGACAGGACGTTGAGCCCTGCGCCGCCGTCGATGAGGGTCTTGGTAACTTGCACATTGCTGATGACTGGGGAGCACAGCATCGGGAGGGCGCCAGCGGTGGCCACGCACTTGAGCTGATCTGCCGAGTTGAAAGTGATGGCGCATTGGGACCACTTGAGCGGGCGCATGGCCTCGAGCTTGGGGAGCACCGCGTTCACTTCGCGAACGAACTGTTTGAAGATGCGCTGAGAGGCTGGGGCCTGGGCGCCGCCCAAGATGCAGGCGATTGCACGCGACTCCTGGAAGCCCCCAGCCCCTCATCCTGATGGTGATCGTCGTTCCTTCTTGGTGGCGGCAACGGGGGAAGACCGGCGTTGCCCTGGGGCGATCCTCATGAGGCTGGTCCCTCCGGGCGTCCTCGCGAGGATGGTCCTGCCAGCGGTCCTCACGAGGCCTGTCGCGCCACTCCTGGCGCGGGCCACGGTCGTCCCAGCGTCCGCCTCCACGTCCTCCTCCACGGCCGTAGCCCCGGTCGCTGCGCTCGGGGCGTCGACCGAAACGTCCTTCGCGAATGGCTCTGAGCTCTTGACAATCATTGGTGTTGTGGGTGTTCAGATTGTGGAAGGCGCAGAACGGTCGACCATTCTTGGATGACTCGGGCTGATCTCTGCCCCGCTTGGTGTCGGGCTCCGCTGCCAGCACTGTTGCTTCCTTGCACTTCACGTCCTTTGCCTTGGCCTTCTTCTCCTCTGTGCCCGCGGCTGGCAGCTCGAGGAGAGAGAGGCGCCCCTCCTCAGCTCTTGCGCACTTGGTCGCTAGGTTGAACAGCTCCTGAGATGTGCACAACCCCTCATGGATAGCGAGCTCTTCCTTCATCTTGACGTCACGGACGCCGTCTGAGAACGCGGAGATGATGGCCTCGTCCGTGACCTTGGGGATCTTGAGGCGAGTGTTGTTGAAGCGTTGGATGTACTTCTGGAGGGTCTCTCCTGGTTGTTGCTTGATGCAGCGCAGGTCACCCGCGGCCGGCGGGCAGTCGTGAGTGCCTTGGAAGTTGGCGACGAAGCGGTCGCGCATCTCGTCTCAGGAGGAGATCGAGCCGTGCTGCAAGTTCAGGAGCCAGCAGCGGGCTCCATCCTTGAGAGCCATGGGAAACCAGTTTGCCATGACTGTCTCATCGTCGTTGGCTGCTTCGATGCTCAGCTCGTAGAGCTGCAGGAACTCCGCGGGGTCGGCGGTGCCGTCGTAGCGAGGAGGCAGATCCGGCTTGAACTTGCCTGGCCAGGCGACGCTACGCAGCTCGGGGGTGAAGGCGCGGCAGCCGGCCGTGGTTGCCGGGGCCCGCCTTGGAGGTGGAGCTTGGTCTTGATGAGGTCCGCGCGGCGCCGCTACAGGCGGCGCGCGGTCTTGGCGAGGTGGCACGGGGAGCGCAGGTGCAGCTTCTCGCGGTCGAGGGATTTCTTGGCAGCTTCTCTCTTCGCGCGCGGGCGCCGAATGTGGGGGATCACGCCGTGGGGCCGCGCGCCTTGGCGCCAAGGCGCAGTCTTGGGGCAAAGGTGGTGGAGGCGCGCCATGAGCCACGTCGTCTGTGGCTGGCGGAGGCTGAGGCAGAGAGGGGGACGGCGTCGGGGAGCCCCCTGCGGCGCGGACGAGCTCGGCGACGCGGTCGAGCCACTCCTCGTAGAGGTCGTCAACCGGGCGGTAGCGCAGGAGCTCGTTTGCGGCGAGGAGTGCGGCCCGCGCCTCCATGGGAGCGCGGCGTGCGTGAGACGAAGAACCGGCCGGGGTCAGCGACGGAGTGGCGGTGCGGCCGTCCTGCCGCACCAATGGATGCAGCAAGGACGCTTGCTGCTCGTTCCCCGCCGGGCCGATGGCGGCGTTGGCGGCGGGAGACGGAGAACGACGAGGTGGCCCGCCGACGGGAGCCGTCTGAGCAACGCGGGCGGTGAGGGCAGCCCGACGCTCAGCTTGAGCGCGGCGAGCGTCCGCCATGGAGACGTGGGAGCGACGGAGCGACGAATTGATGGAAGGGAAGCTATGGCGCACCCCTACCTGGCGCGCCAAATGTCGGATGTGGGGTTTCGGCAAACCCTTAAGGTTCGAACTCTGGGGTGCGCGCGAAGTCTTTCCCTCCTACCGATCCATGCCCTAGCTCACCAAGATCTCGCGGACGAACTCGACGGACTCGCAACACAGAAAGACATGGGATTTATACTAGTTCGAGCCACCGTTGTGGTGTAATACCCTACTCCAGTCTGGTGGTGGTGGATTGCCTCTTGGGCTGATGATGAACAGTACAAGGGGAAGAACAGCCTCCTGAGGTTGAGGTGTTCTTGTGCTTGCCGAACTTGTGTGAGTGAGGACTCGATGTCTCTACTGTGGTAGCTAGCTCTACTTGTATAGGCCCTGTTCCTCTTCCCAAATATTGAGCGGGAAGGGAGCCAACAACGGCGGGCAAATTTAAAGGGGGACAGCCAGTACAAGCTATCCTGACAAAAATGGTCTTCGCCTGCGAAAAGCTCTGGTGGTGACGCCGTCTTGGGCTCCATGATGACCTCCGTCCTGCCGTCCCTCTGGTCTTGGTCTCGTTGCGCCGATATGGCAACCTTTGCTTGATGCCTCGGTACTCCTCGCCTGCGCTGGCCTCCTTAGCAGCAAAGAGGAAACAAGGACGCTGCGCGCGCTGGCGCCCGCCTGGCGCTGATCGTCATGGCTCACGTCGCGAGAGCCTCGTGAGGTTTGCTCCGCCTTGATATCTCCGCTCCTCGTGATCCCGCCTGGCTAGGCCACTCTTGAGGAGGTCTTGCGTCGTCCGCCTAGCGAGGCTTGGCCCCTCGCGAGGGTCTTGAATGCTTTGTTGATGAAGATGGACCGTACGGCCTGCTGACTTAGCCACGCCGTGGGCCGCAGGCAGGCAAGTCTGGGGACCCCCGTTCCCAGAACGCCGACAGGTGCCGCTTCTACTTTCGCTTTGGAAATGCCTTTCGTTGCTCTCTAGATTATAAGTGGTAGTGACATGGTAGTATCTCTTGTGCGGTACTTCCGCTTGCTACTACCGCGCTAGTTCTGCTTATTTTCGAGGGATGCTCAAGCTGATGTTGCCCATTCAGCTCTCGCTGTACTTGAACGGTCGTTACACGGTAGTACCGCTCTGGCACCGCTTCAATACTATTGTTCGTTCCTCTGTGCCATGTGATTGAAGTAGATGTACCGCTCTGATAGAGGATAGTACCGCACCAGCGACACTACCACTCTAGTACTTGTAGTACTCACTGCTACGGCCGGAACCACCGCTCTAAGCGGTAGTCCCGCTCCCTCGAGCGGTAGTTCCTCTTTAGCACAAGTTGTGTGCATAATGGTTGGATTTGTACACCCTTTATAAAAGGGGGTCTCCTTCCTCGTTACCCCCGTGACTTTGGCCAAGCTTTCTTCTCTATTGTTGACCTTCAAAAGCTTTGCCTTCCCTCCATTCCTCCCATGAATCTTGAATCTTTTTGAGGGAAAAGAGTGAGGATATCTTGATCTACATTCTCCACCAATCCATCTCTCCTCTTAGTGAGGGGAACCCTTTGGATCTGGATCTTGGGATTCTTTGTGTTCTCTTTCTTGTTTTCCTCTTATATTCCTCCATAGCTTTCGTTGCTTTGGTGGGATTTGAGAGTGAGGGACTTGAGCACTTTGTGTGTTCTTGCCATTGCATTTGGTGCACCAGTTTGAGTTCTCCACGGTGGTACGTGGAAGTAAAAGTTGAGGAGCTTATTACTCTTGTGTGTTTGGGCACCCTGGAGCTTGTGCCTCTTGCGTGCTTTGGCGCCCTAGATGGTTGGTGGTGTTGCAGAGCTCAATCATTGTGGTGCCACTGGTACATCGGGCTGCTATACGAACAATTTTGAACCCCTTTCCGCGATGGCATTTTAAACCGTCGCCTAGTGAGTATGGGCGATAGGGGGCCTTCCCACATGACCCAGGAACCATCGGGGATAGGCCCTCCGGTCACACACGCTGCACAAAATGAGCTCGTGTGTGATCATGCTAGCCATTGCATACAATTATACAGGCTCAATCGTTTCCATTTGTAGGTACATCCCACACAGTGATTCCCAGAGAAACGTTTCCCTTCGTCCGCACAACTCACACAGTCAATTCACGAGAAACTTTTCCGTTCGTTTGCATATCCCACACAGTGAATCCTAGAGAAATGTTTCCGTTCGTTTGCAGATCCCACACAGTGAATCCCAGACGAACGTTTCCGTTCGTATATACATCGCACACAGTTTTATGTATAGCCTCGTGTGTGATAGGTGTAATGATCACACATGCTCTGCCTCCGTTAACCGTTTGCTTTATTCAACCATATCACACATGATTTGATGAAGAAAATTGTATGGCATTGGGCTATATCAAACATCTGTTTGCCAATTTCATATCAGGCACATAAATATATTTTAACATCACAGTATGATAGTGACTTGAAAACAGCACAATACGACATATAGCTAGTTCACCTTCATAAGAATAATATTAGAACAATATATTCATTTCCCTAATCGACTGATGCATGATCAGCCAGGTTCGTCTTCTCCACCTCCGCTTTCAGTTCAGTAAGAACATGTTTTGCACTGACCAACTGGGAAAATGCCTCCTCCTTCGCCAACACCATCTTAGCAAAGTCTAATTTAAAAACCTGAGCCCATTCTCCATCTTCCTCTTTTTTCCCGCATCTTGAAATATTCTTCAGCGTTGACAACACTTTCTCTAAGCCTATCTCTGTTCTCTTCCTCATACATGCTCCAGAGCTTTGCTAGGCACATCTTCAAAGACTGTGGCCACTCTTGATCAGCCCACTCCAGGTAAGAACAGTTCCGTTCATCCTATAGTATTTAAAACTAAATCAGTAACAATTGTAGGTGAAAGTGCTAGTTATCGACTAGAGGGGGTGAATAGGCGATTTTTATGGAAGTCTTCAAAACATGGAAGTTTCGAAGACAAACGATAGAAATGAACCTATTAACATGCAGCGGAAGGTAGACTACACTAGGCAAGCCATAGTCAAGTATTCAATGAAGTGAAAGCACGAAGACTAATAGCAGATAGGTAGAATGGATCAGGATGGAAGACAGTATGAAGCCAAACAACAATAGTCGTCACACAGTGAAGATAACAGATATGCCAGCAGACAATGACTTCACGAAGACAAACTGTAAGTAATGAGAGGGAGAAGATAGAACTAGTTGCTCGGTGAGGACAAGGATTTGTTGGACCAGTTCCAGTTGCTATGACAACTGTACGTCTGGTTAGGGAGGCTGAGATTCAACTCAGAAGACCGCGTCTTCACCTTATTCCCCTTGAGCTAAGGACACCCAGTCCTCGCCCGATCACTCTGGTAAGTCTTCAAGGTAGACTTCCAAACCTTCACAGACTTCGTTCACCGGCAATCCACAATGACTCTTGGATGCTCAGAACGCGATGCCTAACCGGCTGGAGGATTCACAGTCCTCAAGTGTAACAAGTCTTCAGGTCACGTGGACAGAAAGACTTCAGTGATGCCTAACACTCTTTGGCTCTGGGTGTTTTGGGCTTTGTCCTCGCAAGGATTTCTCTCTCTCAAAAGCTTCGGAGGTGGGTTGCTCTCAAACGACAAAAGCCGTGCACTAACTCTGAGCAGCCACCAATTTATGGTGTAGGGGGTGGGCTATTTATAGCCACTAGGCAACCCGACCCGATTTGTCCGAAATGACCCTGGGTCACTAAGGAACTGACACGTGTTCCAACGGTCAGATTTCAAACACACGCGGCAGCTTGACTTGGGCTACAAGTAAAGCTGACTCATCCAGCTCTGAATAAGATTTGCTCTCATTGTCTTCGCTCGAAGACATAGGATTTGGTTGGGCATCACTTAACAGTACGGTGGTTCCTATGACTCAACAAAGAAGAAAAGGAAACTACGAAACAACTATGTCTTTGCACTCCATAGTCTTCATGTGAATGTCTTCTCTAGTCATAAACTTCGATGTGATTGTCTTCACATACCACCATTGTCTTCCATGTCTTCATACATTTTTAGGGGTCATCTCCGGTAGGTAAACCGAATCAATGAGGGACTACTACCTGTGTTATCCTGCAATTCTCACAAACACATTAGTCCCTCAACCAGGTTTGTCGTCAATACTCCAAAACCAACTAGGGGTGGCACTAGATGCACTTACAATCTCCCCCTTTTTGGTGATTGATGACAAACTGATTGAAGTTTTCAACGGGGATAAAAGTATGTGAAATTGTAAAGGATTAAGGTATTGTCTTCATAAGTAGCAAAAGGCTCCCCCTGAAGATGTGCATATAAGTATTTTCCTTTTGGAATGCAAATGCACATGGCAAGTTGTACTTGTGGAGATCCTCTTCAACTTATGAAGGCAATTCATCATGCATGAAAAGATATAACGAAGATAATGACATGCATAATGAAAAATGGACGTCTGCAATATGACTTCGTGCGGGATTTATCATCGCATCACATAGTTGGCAGAAAGAGGTAGCAGACGACCATCAAGTTTAAGTGTTACAACTCAAAGAACCAGAAGTATCAAAAGCGAGAGTTGTAAACACTTGGCAAAATATAAAGCAACCACCCATATGGACCCGCTTGAAGACTATCAACTCATATGCTTCTCCCCCTTTTGTCAGTAAGGATGAAAAAGGGTTGAAGACATAGAGCCTCTACTCGTTCCCATGAGTAGTAGGTGAAGCAGCAGGGTCGTCGTGGAGGTTCAGTGGTGCAGAAGAACTTGGTGCAGTGTCGATACGCGCCGAAGTTGGAGGTGGTGAAGTAGCATCATCTTCATCATCGATGACTCTGGCATTAACAGTTGCCGCTGAGGAGGAGTAATCAGAGTCTTCGAGAGAGGGAATCCGACGCAAGACAGCGTTTCTGGGAGGAGTGGTATCAAACTTGAATCTCTCTGTGAAGCCATCGTCTTGAAGATCAGCTTCAGCACTGAGCAATGTCAGACTCTTCCACGACCTCCGACAGGTTTCATGAGTGACAAATGCATTCTTGGTGGCAAGGTTGCGAATGCGATTAACATCCACCAAGAGACTTTGCATATGACGCTTTAGCCAGTCGTGATGCTTATCCTATTTTTGATGCATGGCAACGAGAAGCTCTCGGTCATTGAGAACACGAGAATGCTTCCGAGGCCTTTGAGAAATTGTGCTTTCAGTGGCTTCAGTATGGGCACGATGAGGTGCACGTGTATTGCCAGCCAAAGGATAAACACGAGTAGCAGCCAGAACGCCTTCAATGGGTTGAGTGAAGCTTTGGTGATCGGCATTGTGAAGATAAATTGTCTCCTTGGCAGGCTATGGGTAGATGGCTTCGACAGACATATCAACCTCTGGCAAGAATATCAGATGGTTGCACGCAGACGGCTGATAGTTGACAGCAGAGTGAAGCTTGATAAGGCGCATAACCCATGGAGCGAAGAACTTCAGACCAAAGAGATCAGAGCCAGATGCAGTCAATTGCCTAATGAAGAAGTCTTGAGCATTGAAGCTGATGCCATTTAAGATATAGAAAACCAATGTCTTCATTGCTCCTTCAAGCTTCCCTGCAGGAGAATGTCCCTTGATAGGCCATAGAGTTCACCTGATAATATGATAAATAGTGCGGGGCAGATACTCTAGGTCTTCAACAAAGAATTCCCTTGGATATTCAGCGTCGCGTGGCAGTGGCTTCATCATGCTCAGTATTTGGTTCATGTTTGGCTCAGGCTTCTGGAATATGCTCTCCAAAGCATTGCGGTGAAGCTGACAACCAGGCTCAAAGAGTTCACCCGGAGTGGGAAGGCCAGTGAGCTCAATAATATCAAGAGCTTTGGCTTTGTGGTGTACATTGCCTGTCATCCACTCAAGGATCCATGTCTTCGGATCCCTGTTGTAGCCGCGAATGTGGAGGGTGGCATAGAATTGTAGCAGAAGCTCTTCGTTCCAGTGCTCTTTATCAGTCACAAATTGTAGCAGACCAGCATCTCGGAAACAATCAAGGGCTTCTTCTAAGCAGGCCAGGCCAGCAATAGCTTCGCAGTCTAGACGCATATGGGGAAAGATGCGCCCTTGATCATAAAGAACACAAGAGTAGTAACTGCGCTACTGATAGGTCCAGAACTGATCAGATGAAATTCTTGGCTTCGAGTATGGGTTCTTGTTGCTGTCAAAGAAGGTGTTGTGTGCAATGAAGCCATTCACATTGAAAGATCCTGGTGAAGTTGCAGTACCTGGAAACCTTGGCAGCCTTGGTTTTGGCTTCTGGGCCTGAGGCCTGTGCTCCACATGATAGTCAAATTGAGGTCCGGGAGCAGGAGGAGGAACCAGAATAGGCCAGCGAACCATGACAGGTTGGCCGCGATCAAATGCCAGCTCAATAGTGTGTGGCCTTGGAGGCGGTACAGGAGCATCGGCATTGACATGAGCTGCTAGTGGTACAATGGCTTCAGGTGCAGCATTGGCTTCAGGCACCGTATTCACTTCAGGCGCCACATTAGCTTCAGCCATGACAACGTCATTGGCTTCAGTAGTGTTGTTGGTGGCCGCCTCAGTATTGTCAACCTCCACTTGAGTAGCTAGAGGGTCGGATACGTTCTCCTCGAGAACAGCTTCTTGGTTGGTAGGGGGTGTGGCAACGCGCTCTTCTTCTTGACGAGGTTCTTCTTGATCATCGGCTGATGCAGCCGGAATGTCTTCAGCAGCTTTGGCTTCAGACTCTGAGTCATTCGCAGTTGGAGTGGCTTCAGGAAACACTTGGCGTGATACTGAGTGGTGGTGCTCTTCTCCTTCTGGAACACTCGAAAGAGTGACTTGTGGCCTTGGTCCTTTGCGAAGCCTGCGAAATGCGGGCGACACTTGTGGAGAGGGAGTTGTCTGGGCCACAAAGTCGTCATCATCAAGCACCGGAGTGGTGACTTGAGTTGGGGGAGTACGTGGTGATTCTTCTTGACGGGGGGAGTCTTGAGGGTGATCAACCCATGAATCATCCTGAGCAATTGGCGTCAAAGGACGACCAATGCTGATGAGTTCGCTGTTCGTGAGAACACGCGATGATACCCTTTGGTGCTCAATCTGAGGAAGGACTTCATCATCATCTACATTGTCTTGGGGACCAATGTCTTCAGCTGCGGTGTGGTCAACAGCTGGATCTTCTTGAGCTTCAGGAGCCTCTGTGGTAGCAGGCTTGTGAACTATTAAATGACGCTCTTGGTGTGTGGACGCAGGACGAGCAACTGAGATTGGCTCGAGGACAAGGGGCTCTGTGGGAGCAGCCCGATCTTTCTTCGTTGTCTTTCTCTTCTTGGTCGGTGGAGCATCGTTAGTGGTGTTCTTGGACTTGCGCTTTCTGACTTCGGCTTCAGCTGCCCTTGTTTTCTTGAGTTCTAAAGCAACCGTGGGGACCTTAGGCTTCGAGCCTATCATGCTGGCGGGGAAGACAATGCGAGGTTCTTCCCGCCTGGATGCTTCAGCTGGGGCCACAGCAGGCTTCTTCTTCTTGGCAGCCATCTTGGGGTCGATGCCAGGACGCCCAAGTGCCTTGCGCTTCTCGACTTCATTGTGAGCTTGAACACATTTGCAGCGAGGTGTTTCATTCGCTCTCGTGAACCTTTTGCTTCTTCACGTTTCTTGCGAAACGCCTCCTTGAGCTCATGCATCATTTGCTTGAAGTTTTGGACATCAGTCACACTAAGGTTGGCCATGTGCTTCTTGAACTGGGCTTTTTCATAGTCAATTTTGTTCTTTAGTTCAACAATCCTCTGAGCTAGAGCTAGCTCAGGAGCAATGACTCCATGGAAGGAGACGCTGAGGCCAATTGGAAGCTGAAGATCATCAAAACCGAGGTTTGGGCTGTCAAACCACTCATCAATGAAATTGTTCAATATGTCCACGTCAAAGAGGGGCAAATCGTTGAAGATTTCTGCCTCTTGCTTGCTCTTTATCAGCAGCTCAAGAGCATCATCGCCAAGATCGTCGTCACTAGACAGATCAATGGCTTCAGTCTCGTTCCTCAGAACGGCAGCTGGGGTCAGTGCTTGACCAGTAATCTGCATGGGCTTCTTCTTCTTCTCAGTCTTGGAGATGCGAGAGAGATCTTCAGAATGCACACTTGGTACAGGAGGAGCAGTGGCCAGAGGCTTCGCACGCGAAGCTCTTGGTGCAGTGGAGGGCTTTGAAGCCTTGGGTTTCTTTTGCTTCTGTGGTTTTGGTGGAGCAGGCGCTTCATCAGAATCAGCGTCGTCTGCAGAGTGCTCCACGGCTGCCCCCTGAACAGCAATATGAGTGATGAGACCTTCAAGGTTGTAGAAGGGCCCGACGATATTGGGTTCAGCATCGCGTGTGCCATCGGCCCGAGGAGCAGAGGGGCCGGGGTTGAAGTCTAATCCCAGCGACTTCTTGTTCTTTGCTGCAGAGTCCTTGGCAAACTTGTAGTTGCGCTTGAACAGATTGTCTTCACGGCACCATAGCAGAGAAGATGGGTCGGCATCTGCAGGCTGTGGTCCACGGACCATGCAAGGGTAGAAACCCTGAGCAATAGCTTGAGATTTGGTCTTGGGTTGAAGATTTTTATAGAGAATATCTCCCCAAGGACGCTTGATGGCATTCTTTTCAGCATATTCCTTGGTGACGAATCTGTACTTGAACCATTGCTCGGCCCAATATCTTCGAATCCATTGGATTCGTGTTTTGCGTTGGCCATAGCTCTCTTCAGGATCAGTTTTGTATAACTCATAAAGATCTTCAGGCAAATCCATTGAAGTGCTCCCGCGGCGCTGTCTGCCTCCCTTACTTGCTGACTTTTCTGTGGCCATGTAGTTCAGAGTGAATGGCTTCAAAGCTGTCAAAGGCTTCCGTCTGCTAGTCAGACAAGAACTAGCTTCGGGAGAATTGATGTGATGCTGTAAGAATTCTGCAAATGAATGCATACTATGAGAACCAAGGGATTCTCCCACGGACATGTACCTGTGACAGCATTAGAGATGCGAGGGAAGGGGAAGAGGTCATATGCATTCTCAGAAGATATTGAAGATATTGACCTCACAGCGCGAAGACATTCACTTATATGTTGAGAGTTGGTTCCAGATTTGTACGAATCCGAGAATAGGTACAAGTGAGGAATCTAACTATGTGTGAAGCAGAAGTGAATATACTAGGCATATTATGAGATGCAGAACAGGATAGATCCAAATTTGTAGCTACAGAAACCACTTTTGGTGAGGAAGGATGAATCTATCGGATCAAAAAGGCAGTAAAAGTGAGTTTTAATTACCACACGAAGAACTGCTAGACGAAGTAGAGAGGAGGCCGAGCAGTTCGATCTTCCGTGCCCTAACTTGGCGACGGAGGACACCTACGGCGGCGGCGGAGAAAACGAGGTCCGCGGCCGGCGTGAGGACGGTGTCGGTGAGGTCGCGGCAGCTAAGCGCTTCGTCACCGGCGTTGTCGAGAGCTAGCGGTGGCGCTAGGGTTTTTCCGAGGTGGAGAGGTGGAAGAAGTATTTTTGACCGTGATGTGATGTGTATTTATAAGGAAAGGGACAACACAGCGCAATTATGCAGGTGCCCCTGACGGTTCATATCGGAAGGCCACATGGCGAACATGCAACACATTGGAAGTTGTTCCATGTTCCCACGCACGCCTGGACTGTCGGGTGGTCGTTCCGGCTTCTCCGGGTTTCAGGCAATAAGGATTGAGCATTTAAAACAGATTCAATGTTTGTCTCTGTATCTTCTGCTGACAAGGACGTAGAGAAGACATTCGACAGTTTCAATAGAATGCATATGATTTGGATAGATAGAATTTGAGGTAGAAGCATAGAAGAGGTTAGGGTCCGATCACATTCACTTAGTCCAAAAGATTCAAACGAGAAGACATAGCTATAAGTGAATGATGTAGAGGACAGAACACAAGTATATGTATATATCTGAGTAAGACTAAATCAACAAAGTGAAGATCAACATAAAGACAAATCAATGTTGAAGATAAATCAAATGAGAAGACTTAGCAAATTTAACGCCAAGAGAAAACACTCCGAACAAAAGTTTGGTGGTGGCGTTACCCACCGTATAGGAAGTATTAGACCCAGATACGACGCACAATTATCGTGGTGCTCCGAAGTCAAATTCCGCATTAATGTATTCACACTCAGTGTGTAAGTCTTCATTGATTGAAGATATACATTACTTCGTGTGTTGCACATCTAAGTCATCAACATGCATAAGTGTTAGGATGTGTGCCTTATCACAGGACATTCGAGGATTCTAAGATATTTAGCTCACACCGCAACTTGCAAAACTTTTTCTCATCCAAGGGCTTTGTGAAGATATCTGCCAATTGCTCTTCAGTGTTGACGTGAATTATATCAATATCTTCCTTCATGACATGATCTCTGAGAAAGTGATGACGAATCTCAATGTGCTTTGTCTTCGAGTGCTGAACTGGGTTGTTGGCAATCTTGATGGCGCTTTCATTGTCGCAGTAGAGTGGTACTTGTTTCAGATGGATGCCATAGTCCTTGAGTGTTTGCTTCATCCATAGAAGCTGAGCGCAACAAGATCCAGCAGCAATGTATTCAGATTCAGCAGTGGAGAGAGATACACAGTTCTGCTTCTTTGAAGACCAACAGACAAGTGATCGTCCCAGAAAGTGACATGTGCCTGATGTAGACTTGCGATCCACCTTGTCACCAGCATAATCAGCATCCGAGAATCCAACTAGATCAAACTCTGAGCCCTTTGGATACCATAATCCTAGTGTTGGGGTGTAAGCCAAATATCGAAGAATTTGCTTCACAGCTAAGTGATGCGATTCTTTTGGTGCCGCTTGGAATCGGGCACACATGCAAACACTAAGCATTATATCTGGCCTAGATGCACATAAATAAAGTAAAGAACCAATCATGGAGCGGTATACCTTTTGATCGAACTCTTTACCATTGGCGTCAGGACCCAGATGACTTTTGGTTGGCATTGGCGTCGTGTAACCTTTGCAGTCTTGCATTCCAAACTTCTTCAGGCAGTCTTTGAGATATTTCTCTTGAGATATGAAGATGCCGTTGTTTGATTTGAAGACCAAGGAAGAACTTCAGCTCACCCATCATGGACATCTGATATTGCTCTTGCATCATGTGTCCAAACTCATCACTGTATTTCTGGTTAGTGCAGCCGAAGATAATGTCATCCACATATATTTGGCACACAAACAGTTCACCATCATATGTCTTTGTAAAGAGAGTGGGATCCAAGGAACCAGGTTTGAAGCCTTTGCTCTTCAGGAAGTCTTTGAGTATGTCATACCAAGCGCGATGGGCTTGTTTGAGGCCATACAGTGCCTTGTTAAGCTTGTATACCATATCAGGATGTTTTGGATCCTCAAAGCCAAGTGGTTGTGCAACATGCACTTCTTCTTCAATCTTGCCATTTAGAAAGGCACTCTTCACATCCATTTTATACAGAAGGATGTTGCGATGATTTGCGTAGGCTAGCAGTATGCGAATGGCTTCAAGCCTAGCCACAGGAGCAAATGTTTCATCAAAGTCAATTCCTTCAACTTGAGTGTATCCTTGAGCAACGAGACGAGCCTTGTTTCTGACAACTTGACCATGTTCATCTTGCTTGTTGCAATATATCCATTTGATGTCTATGATGTTGTGCTTACGAGGATCAGGACGCTTGACCAATTCCCATACATTGTTCAGCTTGAACTGTTGGAGCTCTTCTTGTAGCTTGAATCCATTCAGGTTCCATGAAGGCTTCAACGACTTTCTTGGGTTCTGATATTGAGACAAATGCAAAGTGCCCACAGAAATTTGCTAGCTGTGTTGCTCTTGAACGAGTGAGTGGACCAGGTGCATTGATGCTATCAATTATCTTCTCAATTTGTACTTCATTTGAAACACAAGGATGAACTGGACGAAGATTTTGCTCTTGCTGATCAATGTCATCATTTGGTGGATTGTCTTTAGGCTGAGCATTGTCTTCAGGTTGATTAGGTGCAGAAATGATAAGTTCCTCTTCAGCCTGAGCCTCAGAAGGTATGATCTCTCCAGTTCCCATGAGCTTGATGGATTCACTAGGTGGAACTTCATCTAGCACATTTGGCAGGTGCTCTCTTTGTGAGCCGTTAGTCTCATCGAACCGCACATCCACAGTTTCAACCACTTTATAGTGAAAGAGGTTGAAGACTCTTTAGGAGTGCGAATCCTTTCCGTAACCAAGCATAAAACCTTCATGTGCTTTCGGTGCAAATTTTGAAGTGTGATGTGGATCCTTGATCCAGCACCTAGCACCAAATACTCTGAAGTAACTGACATTTGGCTTCTTACCAGTAAGGAGTTCATAGGATGTCTTTTTCAGAAGCTTGTGAAGATAAACACGGTTGATGACATGGCATGCAGTATCAATGGCTTCAGGCCAGAACTTTCTTGTAGTCTTGTATTCATCAAGCATCGTCCGAGCCATCCCAATGAGTGTTCTGTTCTTGCGCTCCACGATGCCATTCTGCTGCGGTGTGTACGGAGCTGAGAACTCATGAGTGATGCCCAATGTATCCAGGTAAAGGTCGAGGCCGGTGGTCTTGAACTCTGTGCTGTTGTCACTTATGATATGCTTGATCTTGACGCCATAGTTATTCATGGCACGATTGGCGAAGCGTCTGAAGACATCCTGCACTTCAGTTTTGTAGAGGATTATATGCACCCATGTATATCTTGAATAATCATCAACTATGACGAAACCATAGAGGCAAGCAGTAATAGTGAGAGTTGAGTAGTGAGTAGGTCCAAAGGGATCCATGTGAAGCAGCTCGAAGGGTTGAGATGTCGTCATGATTGTCTTCGAGGGATGCTTGGCCCTCGTCATCTTTCCAGCTTCGCAGGCACCGCATAGATGATCCTTCTTGAACTTGACGCCCTCGATGCCTATGACGTGCTTCTTCTTTGCGAGAGTGTGCAAGTTCCTCATGCCAGCATACCCTAGCCTCCGATGCCAGAGCCAGCACTCCGAAGCTTTTGCTAGAAGACATACAACCAACTGTGGTCTGCTGAGAAATCTACCATGTACAAATCATCTTTCCGGTACCCTTCAAAGACTAGAGACTTGTCAGATTCCATTAGAACAAGGCAACGATATTTTCCAAATATCACAATCATGTTCAAATCACAAAGCATTGAGACAGACATTAAGTTGAAACCAAGGGATTCAACAAGCATCACTTTATCCATGTGCTGATCCTTTGAGATTGCAACTCTACCTAGACCCAATACCTTGCTTTCACCAGTGTCAGCAAATGTGATGTGACTCTTGTCAGATGGACGTAAGGTTGAGTCCATGAGAAGACTTCGGTCACCAGTCATGTGATTAGTGCATCCACTGTCCATAATCCATTCTGAAGCATGAGGTGTCATACCCTACAGTACAGTTAGGGGGGTAGGCTTCACCAAGGGTATTGTGAAGCATAAACATTTGACGCACAAGAGGATTATCAAAGCTCAGATCAAGGTTAGGACTGGTAGGACGATTGGCAAGCGATTCAGGAACAAAATACATAGTAAGATCATTTGGGCATTTAATCTTGCACCCCACAAGATGTTTTAGGTCCCCAGTAAAAGCATCGGACGCCTTTGATTTCCGGCTGGAGACCTTTCCCTGCAAAAGAAAGTTAAATTTTCCTAACCACCCACATTTTCAGGGGTGGCTTAGAAGCAATGAGTCTAAGTGCAGCATCTGAGAACTTCGGCTTTGGTGCCCTAGGAAATAGCCTTGCAGGAGGTGAATATTACTCATATGAATAAGAAGAATAGTTCTTAGTCTTATGAACATAGCGGTTTGATGATACACACTCATATTCATAAGTTTGAGTATGATTTCCCTACAAAACATTGGCGTTAGGGTGACTCAGGTGAGTCCTCTGTCTGTATGAAGCCTTTGGACCATATGAAGCCTTTGGTCTGGGGTTTGTCTTCTTCCCTTGTGGTGTCATGATGACATTCACAGGAAGATTCTCAAGATACTTTTTGGGCACCCAGATCTTCTTCATAGGTGGTCCATTCCTGCAGTTAGTACCAATATACCTGGCAAACACTTCACCATTCTGATTCTTAAACAGTTTATAGTTTGCATCAAAGGATTCATCAATGATAATAGGGTTAGCACAAGTGAAGCCAGATAAGGTGGATGGATCCACTAAAGGTCCCTTTGCAGCAACCCATGTGGTTTTGGGGTACTGCTTAGGCTTCCAGTAAGAACCATCAACATTCATTTTCCTCTCGAACCCAACACCCTCTTTTCTAGGGTTTCGGTTCAGAATCTACTTTTTGAGGACATCACACAGTGTCTGATGCCCTTTGAGACTTTTATACATCCCAGTCTCAAGCAATGTCTTCAACCTAGCATTTTCACCAGCAATAGTAGTGGCATCCTCAGCAAAGGGGTTAGTAACCACATCAGCAGTTGAAGATATTGTGACAGTAGCAGCAGTAGAACATTCAGCAACAGAAGTAGCGTTATCACGCTCAAGGCATTTTAGACATGGTGGTTCAAATCCTTCCTGAGCGGGACTGATCTGTTGAGCGCGAAGTGACTCGTTCTCTTTTTGAAGATCTTCATGAACTGCTCTCAATTTCTCAAGTTCTTGCTTCCTTTGAAGATAATCATAGGAAAGCTTTTCATGAGTTGTTGAGAGCGTTTCATGACGACTTTCAAGTTCCTCGTACTTAACATGAAGATTTTTTATGTCTTCAATTAAGGACTGAGATCGGGTCATTTCCGCGTCCAACAGGTCATCGCTTTTGTCTAGCAGTTTTTGAATATGTTCCATAGCTTTCTGTTGTTCAGTTGCAATTTTAGCAAGTGTTTTGTAGCTGGGTTTAGATTCACAATCAGAGTCATCTTCACTTGATGTTTGAAAGTAAGCATCGCGTGAGTTTACCTTCGCATCACGTGCCATGAAGCAGTAGGTGGGAGCGGAGTCATCCTTGTCATTAGCATCAGCGTTGGTGACGGAGCCGTTGTCTTCAGTGTTGAAGATGGACTTGGCAACGTAGGCTGTAGCTAGAGCCAGATTTGCAACGCCAGAGTCGGACTCCTCCTCAGACTCCACCTCCGCCTCCTCAGAAGCAGACTCCTCCTCTGAATCCATCTCCTTGCCAACAAAAGCACGAGCCTTGCCAGATGAGCTCTTCTTATGTGATGAAGACTTGGAGGAAGACTTGGAAGAAGACTTTGAGGATTTCTTCTTCTTCTTGTCATCAGAATCATATTCTTTGCTCTTCTTCTTCTTCTTCTTCTTCTTCTCATTGTCCCATTGTGGACACTCAGAGATGTAGTGACCAGGTTTCTTGCACTTGTGGCATGTTCTCTTCTTGTGGTCATGAGTGGAAGCTTCATCATTTCTCGAGCTGGATCTTGAAGACTTTCTGAAGCCTTTCTTCTTGGTGAATTTCTGGAACTTCTTCACAAGCATAGCAAGCTCCTTTCCAATGTCTTCAGGATCCCCAGAACTGTAGTCAGATTCTTCTTCAGATGAGGAAGCAGCTTTTGCCTTCAAAGCACGAGTACATCCATAGTTGGGACCATAGATATCTCTTTTCTCAGATAGCTGAAACTCATGTGTGTTGAGCCTCTCAAGTATGTCAGACGGATCGAGTGTCTTGAAGTCAGGGCGTTCTTGAATCATCAGGGCTAGTGTATCAAATGAGCTATCAAGGGATCTCAGGAGTGTCTTGACGATTTCATGCTTGGTGATCTCAGTAGCGCCGAGTGCATGAAGCTCATTGGTGATATCAGTGAGGCGATCAAACGTGAGCTGGACATTCTCATTGTCATTTCTCTTGAAGCGGTTGAAGAGGTTGCGAAGGACACTGATCCTTTGATCTCTCTGTGTTGAGATGCCTACTTTGACCTTGGAGAGCCAGTCCCAGACTAGCTTCAAAGTTTCCAGAGCACTCACACGGCCATACTGTCCTTTGGTCAGATGACCGCAGATGATGTTCTTCGCAGTAGAATCCAGTTGAATGAACTTCTTGACATCAGCAGGAGTGACGCCTTCACCGCCCTTGGGAACGCCGTTCTTGACGACATACCAAAGGTCGACATCAATGGCTTCAAGATGCATGCGCATCTTATTCTTCCAGTAGGGGTATCCAGTGCCATCGAAGACAGGGCACGCAGCGGAGAGTTTGATTATCCCTGCAGTCGACATAGCTAAAACTCCAGGTGGTTAAACCGAATCACACAGAACAAGGGAGTACCTTGCTTTGATACCAATTGAAAGTGCTAGTTATCGACTAGAGGGGGGGGGGGTGAATAGGCGATTTTTATGAAAGTCTTCAAAACATGGAAGTTTCAAAGACAAACGATAGAAATGAACCTATTAACATGCAGCGGAAGGTAGACTACACTAGACAAGCCATAGTCAATTATTCAATGAAGCGAAAGCACGAAGACTAATAGTAGCTAAGTAGAATGGATCAGGATGGAAGACAGTATGAAGCCAAACAACAATAGCCGTCACACAGTGAAGATAACAGATATGCAAGCAGACAATGACTTCACGAAGACAAACTGTAAGTAACGAGAGGGAGAAGATAGAACCTGTTGCTCGGTGAGGACAAGGATTTATTGGACCAGTTCCAGTTGCTGTGACAACTGTACGTCTGGTTAGGGAGGCTGAGATTCAACTCAGAAGACCGCGTCTTCACCTTATTCCCCTTGAGCTAAGGACACCCAGTTCTCGCCCAATCACTCTGGTAAGTCTTCAAGGTAGACTTCCAAACCTTCACAGACTTCGTTCACCGGCAATCCACAATGACTCTTGGATGCTCAGAACGCGACGCCTAACCGGCTGGAGGATTCACAGTCCTCAAGTGTAACAAGTCTTCAGGTCACGCAGACAGAAAGACTTCAGTGATGCCTAACACTCTTTGGCTCTGGGTGTTTTGGGATTTTTCCTCGCAAGGATTTCTCTCTCTCAAAAGCTTCGGAGGTGGGTTGCTCTCAAACGACAAAAGCCATGCACTAACTCCAAGCAGCCACCAATTTATGGTGTAGGGTGTCACGCCCAAGATGCGACCCTATCCTAAAGGAACTCGAAGGTCCCACCAAGGATAGAAGCGCATCTTGGGCGTGATAAGTTGGTATTAGAGCCTCGACCGACCATAGGAGCCCCCTTGTTTGATCGTGTAGTTTGGCCGTCGTTGAGTCTAGAAGAAAACTTTTTCAGAGTCTAGCTATATCAGAGAGTAGGGCTTCTTTTTACTCCTCTGCCCTTTCGTCGCTCTGGTAAGGAATCTTGACGTAGGTGTTTTGAACTACTCCTCTTCCCCTTCAAATTCTTCTTTAGGATCACGCGGTTAGTTTTCGTGCGTTGTCCATCCTCTTTTATCCGGTGCATCTCTCGTCAAGTCGACTCAAACCTCTTTGTCTTTCGCGAGATCAATCCTCAGTTCTTCCTCCACGACGTTGTTTCCCTGTCCGAAGTTGTCCTTGTTTTTCCCACCCGCCCACCCTTTTTCTTCTCGGAACCGGAGTCCGTAATCGAGTATCCTTCTTACTCGTGCAAAGCCTTTGCTTTCTCTCCTCAATTATTTCAACCGGTGCTTTTTATTCAATTATTCGCCGTTCTAGTTGCCTTGCTTTTCCCGCCCTCCCACCCCTTTATTCCCGGAGTCTGAGCCTCTATTCGAGCATCAATATCATCATGCGGAGCCTCTTCAGTCTTTTCTCAATTGTCTCAACCGGTAAATTCTTGTCTAGTTAATCATTGTTCGTCTCATTTCCTTTTCCGGTGGATCAAATTCAAGTTTTTCGTTGTCGATCGTATTCTTTCCCTCAGCTCAAATATTTCCCTTTGCTCGTTCGCCTCTCGCCATTCTATCATTCCGGAGTGATGAAGACATCTCAGAAGATTCGTGTTTGCATTCAATTATTTCGAGGTTGTCACCTCATTCAAATCTTTCAATCGTTCCGGTGCATCATTTCTCATTCAAACAATCCTTTCCAACGGTGTTTCTTTTCAGTGGGCCCTAACCCACAGGTCTTTTCCCAGGATCTTACCCGACTCTTCTAATCTTCCCGGAGTTATTCTCAAATTATTTTCGAAGTTTGATGTAAGAATGAATTTCATCAGTCAGATGCTTTTCCAAGATCAATTTTAAATTATTTTCATTGTTGGTTCAACCTCTTCGCTTTTCATTCTCCCGGAGTATCTCAATAGTTTTGGTGGTGTTCCTCATCGTCATTCTCAACATTTGAAGACCGAAAAAGAGTTTTCCACTAAATCATGTCCGTTCTCTCGAGGATTCGTGGTGCTAGCTTCATGTTATCCTCTCAAATTATTCCGTTTGTCAGAAATTCTTTTCTTACCCATCCAGAGTATTTCAGGAGTTGTTTTTCCGTTTCGATTATCCGGAGGCCTCCATTTCAGAATATTTCTTTGTTCCAAGTTTTCAGCTTCGTTCGTTCCCATATTTGTACCGGTGTTGCGTTCAAGCATTCTTTTATCAGTCCGTGATCTCTTCGTTCTCTTGCATCTTGATCCCCTAAAGTATATTTGTTCTTTCAATCCTCCGAGTGATTCGTTCTCTTTCTTATCCATTTTCAAATTCTTACGGTGGCTCGTTCAAGATTCCGTTACTTCGTTATCGTATCAATTCCTTCGTTCTTTCCAATCCTACCGGTGGTTCTTGAAGACCTTTCCAAGTTGTGGGTTATATCTCTCCTTAATCCTTTTTCAATGAGAATAACTAGCATGCCAAATCGATTTCTCATCAATTTAATTGATGAAGGATAAGCATAACATAATTCTTATTCTTCTTTCATCAAGTGGATTTATTCCATTCTTCGGAGATTGTTCATGAGGAATAATTTCTCGGTTCTAAGTTGTTTTTCTTTTCTTTTCCGGAGTTCCAAATTTCTCACTTGTCTCGTCTCGAAGCTCCATCTAAATCATCACAAGGCTTTAATCTTATTTCTTTTCATCCTTCAATTTTATCTCGTCATCCTTTTGTTACCGGAGTTCTTATGGTGGTTCGTAAGGATTTAATTCATTCTTCAAGTGTTCATCAAGATTCTTTTGGAGGAGCTCAAGTATCTTTCCTTCTTACCTCTCGAAGTGCAATTAATTCTTCGTAGTCTTTTGCAATGGAGTTTTGCATTTCTTCATTCTTCTCCGCTATTTAATCTTTTCGCTTGTGGTCGGCGATCACCTCAAAAATTTGAGATGTTATCTATAAGTCCATAACAAGCAATTCTTTTGTTGTTGAATTTCCAACAACTCCGTTCAATGCTTCCTTCTAAGGATGCTTTTCAAATTCATTCGTGGTAGAAGTTGTCTTCTTCTTCTCCGTTCCTTTTTCATTCAACTCTTTCAATTCTTCCGGAGGCGTCGTGTTGTTCCTCTCGTCAAGTAGCTTTCCATCTTCTCAAGTTCATGTTCTAATCTTTCAATGTTCAGCCGGAGTGCCGCCTAAATTCTTTCGTTCTTATTCCTTGTCTATCTTGTTCTAACCGGAGTGGTTTCAAAATCTATCTTCTTCCTTGAGCTTTTGGGTCTCATCATATTCATTGTTCCTCTCTTCTTCCCGAGTGCCCTCAACCTTGTTCATTATCTCTCTTCAGCTCTCGTTTCACCTCATTCCTTTTCCCTTCCGTCTCGTTCCTAAGATCTCGGGACGAGATCTCTTGTTACTGGAGGAGAGTTGTAACGCCCCGAGTCCGATGCTCCAGATGCCTTCCTTTATTTTAGTTGTTGTCGCGTGTTTATTGTGTGTGGCATTGTCATAATTGTTTTGCATATTTATTTTCCCCTATGTTGTTGCCATGATCATGATGAATGTCATTGCCATATTTTGCTTCTTGCATCATGTTCATCTTTTATTTTATTGCATTGTGCCATCCTTGTTTGTTTGCCATGGTTGTGTCACTTGCTTTGTTCTATGCTTCATGTTGTGATATTGCCTTTGTCATTTTGTTGCATTTGCATCATGATCATCATTGTCATGTGCATATTTGTTGTGTGCTTGTTATCTTTGTGAACTCCTTCTCCTCATCTTCTTTGTTGTTCCATCTTGCCCTTCCATCTAAACCATCATCAAGTGCAACACCCATCACTAGCTTCTTCCTTTCAATTCTCACACATTTATTGCAAGTGGCATTTTCCTGTTCCAGTAAATGTTCACTTATTTTCTGTAAATCTTAGACCATGCCTACACACTCTCTGCCAAATTTCAGAGCCTTTGAAGTTGTTTTGGTTGGGTTCAAAAATGGCTCAAGTTTGAATTTTATTCAAACTTGCATTATTTTTCTACCTCTAAAAATGCCCAAATAATTTTTATAAAATGGTGCATAATTCCAGGAGTCCATATGTATCCTTACTTCTTTCTATTTCTTACCCAATATCCCTGGCCTTTCCCTTTTGTTGGCTGTTTATTTAATGGGCAGAATATATGAAAAGGAAAAGGCCCAACTTACTCGCAGCCACCTGAGCCTCTTCCCTCCTGAACCGGCCCAGCCAGCCTCCGGCAGCCCAGCTAGCCCGCAAGCGACAGGAGCTTCGTCCTCCTGTAGGGCAGGCTATCCAGAGGAGCCACGTCGGCACGCCCGATGATTTGACGGCCGTCCGACGCCCCTAGCCCCTATAAATCATGTCCAAACCCTACCCCGGCCTCTCCTCTATCCATTCAGACCCCCTCCTTCCCTCAACGCCGCCTAGGTAAGTCTCCACGCCCACGCCTTCGCTGCGGCCGCCATGACCCGAGCGAGCAAGAGCTCGAGCTCGGGGTAGCTTCCTCGCCGCGCCTCCGACCCTCCGGCCACTTTGGAGAGATCCCCGAAGACCCACTTCTTCAACTACGTCCACGCACGCACCTCTACGGTCTCTGGATCGACTACCCCGACCCATCTTCTTCCTCTTCTTCCCGGACCCGAAGACCGGCAAGTTTCGCGCGTCATCGCGCCGTCTCCTTCGTCTCCACGGACACAACTTCATGCCCTGTGGGCACTAGGTGAGCAGTCGCGTCGCCCAAGCCCTTTTTCCGCCTCATATTCGTCCTCTAGGAGCCGATCCATCCATGCCAAACCCCAGCCACCGTGCTCTGCTGCGGAATGGCCACGAGCGTCGTCTCTGTTCCGCCCGCTCCTACGCACACGCATGCACGCTCGTCCGTGCGAGAACGCAAGCATAACCTCACGCGCTCACGCACCCGAGCACCACGCCTCTGCACGTACCCACACACCTGCACCATGCTCGCTGTAGCTTCTTCATCCATGGTGTCTTCGCCCTTGTTCCCAGGCGCTCGCAGCACACTAGCACACCTTGCCAGACGCTGCTTCTGTCCACACACACACACCCACCGCTCCTGTCGCCATGGCCTCCATTGAAGCAAGCCCCAGGCTTGTGCTTGGGTTCTCTGACCCTGAACCTGCTCGCAGACGCTCGCACGCGCATGCGTCATCCCACACCCACGCCTCTGCAGCTGTCCCAACGCCACGACCATTCAGCTCGCCTCGCTCCTGTGGACGCGAGCACACTCACACAGCCGCCCGACTCATGCTTTGCCCCGCGCTCGCGCACATCGCCGCTGTAGCTGCAGCCTCGCCGCGCGGCCGAGATATGCTCGTGCTCGAGCTCGTTCTCGAGTCCCTGCTGCATCCACGCACACACGCACCCTGGCACGTTTCCGCACCCCGCCGGTCCTCTGTGACCATAGCAGCTGTTGCTGTTGGCTCCCGTCGCCGACGAGTCCCCGTCCGTGCGCACACTTCAGTTTTGGTCCTGGTCGCGATGCGCATATGCATTATTTTCTGCCGGTCTCCCTTTACACCACGAACACATAGCTAGCCTAGTGGCTAGCGCAGCCACTATCCACCCGAGTGGTCTGGGTTCGAGTCCCAAACGGCCCCATTTTTGCTCTGTTTTCCTGTTATTTTGCACACTCAGCGCTCACTCGGGCCAAGTCCTCCTGGGCCGCTGCAGGTTGCTGCATTCCGGCCCGTGCATTTTTTTCCCAGTCTGTGTATTTTAGCATTTTCCAGTGCATTCTTATTCACAGAAGCGCCATCATTTTGAATTGTTAATAACTAAATATGCATGCATCCAAATTAACCAAACAATACATGTAAAATGCTTAGAATTTTATCTAGTTTCACAATATCCAACTTTCACCCATGTTAAAATATTTAAACTTGCTGTTTGCATCATTTATGCACATATGTCATGTTAAAATGGTTTTTTTCATAACTAAACAACCGTAGCTCCGAATTTAATAAACTATATATGTAACTTGTCTAGAAAAATGCATAGATTAAAATGATGCATTTACTTTTTCTGTTTAACAACTCTAAAATATGGTTTAGGCAGAACAGTACCAAATTTGAAATATGCATATGGAGATTTTTCGGAATTGTTGTTTGTGTTTCCGGCCTCATTTAAACTTGCCTAAATAGATAGTTTGCATATGCTTCACCTCTTGCCATGTTAACAACATTTAATCTTGACATGCATCATACTTGGTTGTGCATCATGTCATGTTATGCTTGTTTGTTTACTATGTTGTTTGCTTCTTTCCGGTATTGCTTCTTCTTGATAGTTCCGGTAAAGTTGCGATTGTGAGGATCCACTCGACTACGTTGGTTCGTCTTCTTCATGGACTCGTTCTTCTTCCTAGCGGGATTTCAGGCAAGATGACCGTCACTTTGGATCTCACTACTATCATTGCTATGCTAGATGCCTCGATGCTATCGCTATGCCGCGTTACCTACCACTTGCTTATCAAGCCTCCCAAATTGCCATGAACCTCTAACCTTTGTCACCCTTCCTAGCAAACCGTTGTTTGGCTATGTTACCGCTTTTGCTCAGCCCCTCTTATAGCGTTGCTAGTTGCAGGTGAAGTTGAAGATTGCTCCTTGTTGGATTATGTTTATGTTGGGATATCACAATATCTCTTATATTATTAATGCATCTATATACTTGGTAAAGGGTGGAAGGCTCGGCCTTATGCCTGGTGTTTTGTTCCACTCTTGCCGCCCTAGTTTCCGTCATATCGGTATTATGTTCCTGGATTTTGCGTCCCTAACGCGGTTGGGTGTTATGGGAACCCCTTGACAGTTCGCTTTGAATAAAACTCTTCCAGCAAGGCCCAACATTGGTTTTACATTTGCCTAACAACCTAAGCCTTTTTCCCTTGGGTTTCCGGAGCCCGAGGGTCATCTTTATTTTAGCCCCCCCGGGCCAGTGCTCCTCTAAGTGCTGGTCCAAACCGAGCGATGTCTGGCGCCCCCTGGGTAACCAGGGTCTATGCCAACCTGACGTCTTGCTCATCCGGTGTGCCCTGAGAACGAGATATGTGCAGCTCCTATCGGGATTTGTCGGCACATCGGGCGGCTTTGCTGGTCTTGTTTTACCATCGTCGAAATGTCTTGTAACCGGGATTCCGAGACTGATCGGGTCTTCCCGGGAGAAGGAATATCCTTCGTTGATCGTGAGAGCTTATCATGGGCTAAGTTGGGACACCCCTGCAGGGTATAAACTTTCGAGAGCCGTGCCCGCGGTTATGTGGCAGATGGGAATTTGTTAATATCCGGTTGTAGTAAACTTGAAGTAAACTCTTCTAAAATACATCAACCGCGTGCGTAACCGTGATTGTCTCTTTTCGGGGTTGTTCGAGAGGAGAACACAGTTTTTGGGTTATGTTTGACGTAAGTAGGAGTTCAGGATCACTTCTTGATCATTACTAGTTGACGACCGCTTGTTAAGCTCCTCTTCCCGCTCTTGTTTCGTAAGTTAGCCACCATATTTTGCTTAGCCGCTGCTGCAACCTCACCACTTTACCCTTTCCTTACCCATTAATCTTTGCTAGTCTTGATACCCATGGTAATGGGATTGCTGAGTCCTCGTGGCTCACAGATTACTACAACACCAGTTGCAGGTACAGGTTATGCGATGCTCATGACGCGAGAGCGATGTTTACTTGTGTTGGAGTTCTTCTTCTTCGTCGATCTTGGGTTAGGTTCCTGGTCGGCAGCCTCGGCTAGCAGGGTGGATATTGTTTGAGTTTCTGTTTGTGTTCCATCCGTAGTCGGATGTTGATCTCTTGTATGATGTTGATGTATTCTTGGGGCGTTTGTGCCTTATGTATGTATCCCCAACTATTATGTAATGGTTTGATGTAATGATATGCACCTTGCAAAAGCGTCTTCAAGATGCGCTTCTATCCTTGGTGGGACCTTCGAGTTCCTTTAGGATAGGGTCGCATCTTGGGTGTGACACCCAGTCCTTGCAGCAAGACCGCGTCTTCACCTTATTCCCCTTGAGCTAAGGACACACAGTCCTTGCCCGATCACTCTGGTAAGTCTTCAAGGTAGACTTCCAAACCTTCACAGACTTCGTTCACCGACAATCCACAATGACTCTTGGATGCTCAGAACGCGACGCCTAACCGGCTGGAGGATTCACAGTCCTCAAGTGTAACAAGTCTTCAGGTCACGCGGACAGAAAGACTTCAGTGATGCCTAACACTCTTTGGCTCTGGGTGTTTTGGGCTTTGTCCTCGCAAGGATTTCTCTCTCTCAAAAGCTTCGGAGGTGGGTTGCTCTCAAACGACAAAAGCCATGCACTAACTCTGAGCAGCCACCAATTTATGGTGTAGGGGGTGGGCTGTTTATAGCCACTAGGCAACCCGACCTGATTTGTCCGAAATGACCCTGGGTCACTAAGGAATTGACACGTGTTCCAATGGTCAGATTTCAAACACACGCGGCAGCTTGACTTGGGCTACAAGTAAAGCTGACTCATCCAGCTCTGGATAAGATTTGCTCTCATTGTCTTCGCTTGAAGACATAGGATTTGGTTGAGCATCACTTCAGTCACTCTGACTTTGTTCACTTGGACCCCACTTAACAGTACGGTGGTTCCTATGACTCAACAAGGAAGAAAAGGAAACTACGAAACAACTATGTCTTCGCACTCCATAGTCTTCACGTGAATGTCTTCTCGAGTCATAAACTTCGATGTGATTGTCTTCACATACCACCATTGTCTTCAATGTCTTCATACATTTTTAGGGGTCATCTCCGATAGGTATACCGAATCAATGAGGGACTACTACCTGTGTTATCCTGCAATTCTCACAAACACATTAGTCCCTCAACCAGGTTTGTCGTCAATACTCCAAAACCAACTAGGGGTGGCACTAGATGCACTTACAGTAGGGAAGATGGGTTTCTAGCAACATAGAAAAATCACCAAATACACATTTTGAAAGACTGAAGAAACAGGTTAATTATCACATATCTTCTCACAAAGACCAATGTGCAAATGAATTAATTGCTACTGAGACAACAACCAAATTCAGAAACATTAGAAGCTATAATTAACTGCAACAACGCTACAAGTTCTTAGTCATGTACTATAAATAACAAATTGAACATTTTATGAGGAAGCTAAATATAACCGCAACAGCATAGCGATAATGTTTGGATGACATCACATCTATAATACCTAAATAGTTCATCCCCACTACCCTATTTCTCTTAACATGCAGGCTATCCACCTTAGATTTTTTCAACCAATCGTGTGATTCAAACCTGATAAACGAAGCAGGCCTCTTCCATCTTTCATTAGCAGTGTCAGTCCATGTAAAAACCGATAAGATAAGCCCATCGGTCCATCCCTCCTATTAATCTCCCAGGCAGGAGAACAGACAACGCCATCAGCCACAACCCACGCACCACATGACGGTTCGCTGCAAACTAACGCTTCGGCATTCACCAGATCCGATGTAGCCCCAGCCAGATCCGCTGTACGACCTTCGCTGCCTCCGACCAAGGATTGATCTTCCACTCGCTGGTTGCTGTCGGGCGCACAGCTGAAAGTGCAACTAATCCCTGGGTGGTTTTGGTAATTCTTAACAACATATAGCTCATTGAACTAATAATCTTTCAAGATGATCATTTCAGAAAGTTCAATGATTGGCATGGCATGGACTAGAGATGTGGATCCCTCAAAATGCTAAGGACACATATTGGCAAAAGCTCAAGACTCTACTTTTCTTTTTAGTGATCCAAGATCACATTGAGTCCATAGGAAAAGCCAATACTATTAAAAGGGGATGAGGTGTTGCTTAATGGCTTGCTTGCTCAAAATGCTTAGTGATATATACTCCAAAAGCCCTCAACCACTTTCTCAATTCCACATACGTCCTAAACCTAAAGTCAAACTCGGCCCCACAGATTTGATCTATCCGGCGCCACCGAGTTCATTTAAAATAACCATAGCCAGAAACCCTAATCACTTCGGTCTCACCGATAGGGATCTTGGTCTCACCGAGATGGGATTGCAAACTCTCTGTTTCCCTTCGTAACATTTCGGTCTAACCGAAATGAGCGATCGGTCCCACCGAGTTCGCAATGCAAACTCTCTGTTTCCTTTTTGTAACGTTTCGATTTCACCGAAATGACCGATCGGTCCCATTGAGTTTGCCTGACCAACTCTCTGTTTGCCTATTACTGAAATCGGTCTCACTGAGTTCATGTGATCGGTCTAACCAAGATCAAGTTATGCCCTAACCCTAGCACATCGGTTCCACTGAGTTGATCATGTCGGTCCCACCGAAAAACCTAACATTCACATTTTAAACTGAATCAGTCTGACCGAGTTTCACTATTCGGTCCCACTAAGTTTGGTAAATTGTGTGTAACAGTTAGATTTTGTGTGGAGGCTATATATATGAAGGAAATATGCCCTAGAGGCAATAATAAAGTTGTTATTTATATTTCCTTATATCATGATAAATGTTTATAATTCATGCTAGAATTGTATTAACCGGAAACTTGATACATGTGTGAATACATAGACAAAACAGAGTGTCCCTAGTATGCCTCTACTTGACTAGCTCGTTAATCAAAGATGGTTAAGTTTCCTGGCCATAAACATGTGTTGTCATTTGATGAACGGGATCACATCATTAGATAATGATGTGATGGACAAGACCCATGTGTTAGCTTGGCATAATGATCGTTTAGTTTTATTGCTATTGCTTTCTTCATGACTTATACATGTTCCTCTGACTATGAGATTATGCAACTCCCGAATACCAGTGGAACACCTTGTGTGATATCAAACGTCACGACATAACTGGGTGATTATAAAGATGCTCTACAGGTGTCTCCGATGGTGTTTGTTGAGTTGGCATAGATCAAGATTAGGATTTGTCACTCCGAGGATCGGAGAAGTATCTCTGGGCCCTCTCGTTAATGCACATCACTATAAGCCTTGCAAGCAATGTGACTAATGAGTTAGTTGCGGGATGATGCATTACGGAACGAGTAAAGAGACTTGCCGATAATGAGATAGAACTAGGTATGATGATACCGACGATCGAATCTCGGGCAAGTAACATACCGATGACAAAGGGAACAACGTATGTTGTTATGAGGTTTGACCGATAAAGATCTTCGTAGAATATGTATGAGCCAATATGAGCATCTAGGTTCCGCTATTGGTTATTGACCGGAGATGTGTCTCGGTCATGTCTACATAGTTCTCGAACCCGTAGGGTCCGCATGCTTAACGTTTGATGATGATTTGTATTATGAGTTATGTGATTTGATGACCGAAGTTTGTTCGGAGTCCCGGATGAGATCACGGACATGACGAGGAGTCTCGAAATGGCCGAGAGGTAAAGATCGATATATTGGAAGGCTATATTCGGACATCGGAAAGGTTCTAGTGATTCGGGTATTTTTCAGAGTACCGGAGAGTTACGGGAATTCGCCGGGGGAAGTAGTGGGCCTTAATGGGCCATACGGGAAAGGAGAGAAGGGCCTCAAGGGGTGCCCGCGCGCCCCTCATGGCAAGTCCGAATTGGACTAGGGAGGGGCGGCGCCCCCCTCTCTTTCCTTCTCCCTCTCCTACTCCTTCCCTCTCTCCCCTCTTGGAAAAGGAAGGGACTCCAACTAGGATTGGGAATCCTAGTTGGACTCCCCCTATAGGCGCACCCCTCCTAGGCCGGCCTCCTCCTCCTCCCTCCTTTATATACGTGGCCAAGGGGGCACCCCAAAGCACAACAGACAATCTCTTAGCCGTGTGCGGTGCCCCCCTCCACAGTTCAACACCTCGGTCATATCGTCGTAGTGCTTAGGCGAAGCCCTGCGCCGGTAACTTCATCATCACCATCACCACGCCGTCATTCTGACGAAACTCTCCCTCGACCTCAACTGGATCAAGAGTTCGAGGGACATCACCGAGCTAAACGTGTGTAGATCGCGGAGGTGCCGTGCGTTCGGTACTTGGATCAGTTGGATCGCGAAGACGTTCGACTACATCAACCGCGTTACTAAACGCTTCCGCTTTCGGTCTACGAGGGTACGTAGACACACTCTCCCCGATCGTTGCTATGCTTCTCCTAGATAGATCTTGCGTGATCGTAGGGCATTTTTTTTGAAATACTACGTTCCCCTACAGTGGCATCCGAGCCAGGTCTATGCGTAGATGTTATATGCACGAGTAGAACACAAAGAATTGTGGGCGATAATAGTCATACTTCTTACGAGCATGTCATACTTTGATTCGGCGGTATTGTTGGATGAAGCGGCCTAAACCGACATTACATGACCGCGTTCATGAGACTGGTTCTACTGCCCTGCTTTGCACACAGGTGGCTAGTGGGTGTCTGTTTCTCCAATTTTAGTTGAATCGAGTGTGACTATGTCCGGTCCTTGTTGAAGGTTAAAATAGCACACTTGACGAAAAATCGTTGTGGTTTTGATGCGTAGGTAAGAACGGTTCTTACTAGAAGCTCGTAGCAGCCACGTAAAACTTGCAATAACAAAGTTGAGGACGTCTAACTTGTTTTTGTAGGGCATGTTGTGATGTGATATGGTCAAGACGTGATGATATATAAATTGTTGTATGAGATGATCATGTTTTGTTAAAGTTATCGGCAACTGGCAGGAGCCTTATGGCTGTCTCTTTATTGCATAAGATGCAAGCGCCATATAATTGCTTTACTTTATCGCTATGCGATAGCAATAGTTGGCGAGACGACCATGTGACGACACGTTGATAGAGATCAGGATGATGGAGATCATGGTGCCATGCCTATGACGATGGAGATCATGACGATACTTTGGAGGTGGAGATCAAAGGCACAAGATGATGATGGCCATATCATGTCACATATTTTGATTGCATGTGATATTTATCTTTTATGCATCTTATTTTGCTTAGTACGGCGGTAGCATTATAAGATGATCCCTCACTAAATTTCAAGGTATAAGTGTTCTCCCTGAGTATGCACCGTTGCGATAGTTTGTCGTGCTGAGACACCACGTGATGATCGGGTGTGATAAGCTCTACATTCACATACAACGGGTGCAAGCCAGTTTTGCACACGCATAATACTCGGGTTAAACTTGACGAGCCTAGCATATGCAGATATGGCCTCGGAACACTGAGACCGAAAGGTCGAGTGTGAATCATATAGTAGATATGATCAACATAGTGATGTTCACCATTGAAAACTACTCCATCTCACGTGATGATCGGACATGGTTTGGTTGATATGGATCACGTGATCATTTAGATGACTAGAGGGATGTCTATCTAAGTGGGAGTTCTTAAGTCATATGATTAATTGAACCTTAATTTATCATGAACTTAGTCCTGATAGTATTAGCATATCTATGTTGTAGATCAATAGCTCGCGCATAGCTCCACTGTTTTATATTTTGATATGTTCCTAGAGAAAACTAAGTTGAAAGATGATAGTAGCAATGATGCAGACTAGGTCCATGATCAGAGGATTATCCTCATTGCTGCACAGAAAAATTATGTCCTTGATGCACCGCTAGGTGGCAGACCTATTCCAGGAGCAGATACAGATGTTATGAACGTTTGACAAAGCTCGGTATGATGACTACTTGATAGTTTAGTGCACCATGCTTTACGGCTCAGAACCGGGATTTCAAAAACTTTTTGAATGCCACAGAGCATATGAGATGTTCCAAGAGCTGGAATTAGTATTTCAGACTCATGCCCGAGTCGAGAGGTATGAGACCTCTGAGAAAGTACTTAGCCTACGAGATGGAGGAGAATAGCTCAACTAATGAGCATGTGCTCAGAATGTCTGAGTACTACAATCGCTTGAATCAAGTGGGAACTAATCTTCTAGATAAGATAGTGATTGACAGAGTTCTCTAGTCACTATCACCAAGTTACTGGAACTTCGCGATGAACTATAATATGCAAGGGATGACGAAAACGATTCCCGAGCTCTTCGCGATGTTGAACTCGGCGAAGGTAGAAATCAAGAAAGAGCATCAAGTGTTGATGGCTAACAAAACCACTAGTTTCAAGAAAAGAGCAATGGGAAAGAAAGGGAACTTCAAGAAGAATGGCAAGCAAGTTGCCACTCCCATGAAGAAGCCCAAAGCTAGACCCAAACCTGAAACTGAGTGCTTCTACTGAAGAGGAAATGGTCACTGGAAGTGGAACTGCCCTAGATACTTGGCGGATAAGAAGGATGGCAAAGTGAACAAAGGTATATTTGATATACATGTTATTGATGTGTACTTTACTAGTGTTTATAGCAACCCCTCGGTATTTGATACTGGTTCAGTTGCTAAGAGTAGTAACTCGAACCAGGAGTTGTAGAATAAACAGAGACTAGTTAAGGGCGAGGTGATGATGTGTGTTGGAAGTGATTCCAAGGTTGATAAGATCACCATCGCACACTCCCTTTACCTTCGGGATTAGTGTTGAACCTAAAATAAATGTTATTTGGTGTTTGCGTTGAGCATGAATATGATTGGATCATGTTTATTGCAATACGGTTATTCATTTAAGTTAAAGAATAATTGTTGTTCTATTTACATGAATAAAACCTTCTATGGTCATACACTCAATATAAATGGTTTATTGAATCTCGATCGTAGTGATACACATATTCATAATATTGAAGGCAAAAGATGCAAAGTTAATGATGATAGTGCAACTTATTTGTGGCACTGCCGTTTAGGTCATATTGGTGTAAAGCGCATGAAGAAACTCCATGCTGATGGGCTTTTGGAATCACTTGATGCTTGTGAACCATGCCTCATGGACAAGATGACTAAGACTCTGTTCTCCGGAACAATGGAGCGAGCAACGGACTTATTGGAAATAATACATACTGATGTATGTGATCCAATGAGTGTTGAGGCTTGCGGCGGGTATCGTTATTTTCTAACCTTCACAAATGATTTGAGCAGATATGGGTATATCTACTTGATGAAACATAAGTCTAAAACATTTGAAAAGTTCAAAGAATTTCAGAGTGAAGTGGAAAATCATCGTCACAAGAAAATAAAGTTTCTACAATCTGATCGCGGAGACGAATATTTGAGTTATGAGTTTGGTCTTCATTTTAAACAATGTGGAATAGTTTCACAACTCACGCCACCTGGAACACCATAGCGTAATGGTGTGTCCGAACGTCATAACCGTACTTTATTAGATATGGTGCGATCTATGATGTCTCTTACCAATTTACCACTATCGTTTTGGGGTTATGCATTAGAGACAGCTGCATTCACGTTAAAAAGGGCACCATCTAAATCCATTGAGACTACACCATATGAACTGTGGTTTGGCAAGAAACCTAAGCTGTCGTTTCTTAAAGTTTGGGGCTGCGATGCTTATGTGAAAAAGCTTCAACCTGATAAGCTCGAACCCAAATCGGAGAAATGCGTCTTCATAGGATACCCAAAGGAGACTGTTGGGTACACCTTCTATCACAGATCTGAAAGCAAGATATTCGTTGCTAAGAATGGATCCTTTCTAGAGAAGGAGTTTCTCTCGAAAGAAGTGAGTGGGAGGAAAGTAGAACTTGATGAGGTAATTGTACCTTCTCTCGAGTTGGAAAGTAGTTCATCACAGAAATCAGTTCCGGTGATGTCTACACCAATTAGTGAGGAAGCTAATGATGATGATCATGAAACTTCAGATCAAGTTACTACCGAACCTCGTAGGTCAACCAGAGTAAGGTACGCACCAGAGTGGTACGACAATCCTGTTCTGGAGGTCATGTTACTTGACCATGACGAACCTATGAACTATGAGGAAGCAATGATGAGCCCAGATTCCGCAAAATGGCTTGAGGCCATGAAATCTGAGATAGGATCCATGTATGAGAACAAAGTATGGACTTTGGCTGACTTGCCCGATGATCAGCAAGCCATAGAGAATAAAATGGATCTTCAAGAGGAAGACGGACGTTGTTAGTAGTGTTACTATCTACAAAGCTCGAATTGTCGCAAAATGTTTTTGACAAGTTCAAGGTGTTGACTACAATGAGATTTTCTCACTTGTATCGATGCTTAAAAGTCTGTCCGAATCATGTTAGCAATTGCCGCATTTTATGAAATTTTGCAAATGGATGTCAAACCTGCATTCCTTAATGGATTTCTTGAAGAAGAGTTGTATATGATGCAACCAGAAGGTCTTGTTGATCCTAAAGGTGCTAACAAAGTGTGCAAAGCTCCAGCGATCCATCTATGGACTGGTGCAAGCATCTCGGAGTTGGAATATACGCTTTGATGAGTTGATCAAAGCATATAGTTTTATACATACTTGCGGTGAAACCTGTATTTACAAGAAAGTGAGTGGGAGCACTACAGCCTTTCTGATAAGTATATGTGAATGACATATTGTTGATCGGAAATGATGTTGAATTTTCTGGAAAGCATAGAGGAGTATTTGAAAGGTGTTTTTTCAAAGAAAAACCTCGATGAAGCTGCTTACATATTGTGCATCAAGATCTATAGAGATAGATCAAGACTCAAAGCCCAACCACGACAGAAGTTTTTTAAGTAGTTCAAAATGGAACAGTCAAAGAAGGAGTTCTTGCCTGTGTTGCAAGGTGTGAAGTTGAGTAAGACTCAAAGCCCGACCACGGCAGAAGATAGAGAGAGAATGAAAGTCATTCCCTATGAGCCAGCCATAGGTTCTATAAAGTATGCCATGCTATGTACCAGACCTATTGAGGCAAGGTATACAATAGTGATCTAGGAGTAGATCACTGGACATTGGTCAAGATTATCCTTAGAGGACTAAGGAAATATTTCTCGGTTATGGAGGCGATAAAGAGTTCAGTGTAAAGAGTTACGTCGATGCAAACTTTAACACCGATCTGGATGACTCTGAGTCTCGATCTGGATACATATTGAAAGTGGGAGCATTTATCTAGAGTAGCTCCGTGCAGACCATTGTAGACATAGAAATTTGCAAAATACATACGGATCTGAATGTGGCAGACCCAATGACTAAACTTCTCTCACAAGCAAAACATGATCACACCTCAGTACTCTTTGGGTGTTAATCACATGGCGATGTGAACTAGATTGACTCTAGTAAACCCTTTGGGTATTGGTCACATGGCGATGTGAACTATAGAGTGTTAAATCACATGACGATGTGAACTATTGGTGTTAAATCACATGGCGATGTGAACTAGATTATTGACTCTACTGCTAGTGGGCGACTGAAGGAAATATGCCCTAGAGGCAACAATAAAGTTGTTATTTATATTTCCTTATATCATGATAAATGTTTATTATTCACGCTAGAATTGTATTAACCGGAAACTTGATACATGTGTGAATAATAGACAAAACAGAGTGTCCCTAGTATGCCTCTACTTGACTAGCTCGTTAATCAAAGATGGTTCAGTTTCCTGGCCATAGACATGTGTTGTCATTTGATGAACGGGATCACATCATTACAGAATGATGTGATGGACAAGACCCATCTGTTAGCTTAGCATAATGATCATTTTGTTTTATTGCTATTGCTTTCTTCATGACTAATACATGTTCCTCTGACTATGAGATTATGCAACTCCCGAATACCAGAGCAACACCTTGTGTGCTATCAAACGTCACAACGTAACTGGGTGATTATAAAGATGCTCTACAGGTGTCTCCGATGGTGTTTGTTGAGTTGGCATAGATCGAGATTAGGATTTGTCACTCCGAGTATTGGAGAAGTATCTCTGGGCCCTCTCGGTAATGCACATCACCACAAGCCTTGCAAGCAATGTGAATAATGAGTTAGTTGCGGGGTGATGCATTACGGAACGAGTAAAGAGACTTGCCGATAACGAGATTGAACTAGGTATGATGATACCGACGATCGAATCTCGGGCAAGTAACATACCGATGACAAAGGGAACAACGTATGTTGTTATGAGGTTTGACCGATAAAGATCTTCGTAGAATATGTAGGAGCCAATATGAGCATCTAGGTTCCGCTATTGGTTATTGACCGGAGATGTGTCTCGGTCATGTCTACATAGTTCTCGAACCCGTAGGGTCCGCACGCTTAACGTTCGATGACGATTTGTATTATGAGTTATGTGATTTGATGACCGAAGTTTGTTCGGAGTCCCGGATGAGATCACGGACATGACGAGGAGTCTCGAAATGGCCGAGTGGTAAAGATCGATATATTGGAAGGCTATATTCGGACATCGGAAAGGTTCCGAGTGATTCAGGTATTTTTTGAAGTACCGGAGAGTTACGGGAATTCGCCGGGGGAAGTAGTGGGCCTTAATGGGCCATACGGGAAAGGAGAGAAGGGCCTCAATGGGTGGCCGCGCGCCCCCCATGGCAAGTCCGAATTGGACTAGGGAGGGGGCGGCGCCCCCCTCTCTTTCCTTCTCCCTCTCCTACTCCTTCCCCCTCTCCCCTCTTGGAAAAGGAAGGGGACTCCAACTAGGATTCCCAATCCTAGTTGGACTCCCCCTATAGGCGCGCCCCTCCTAGGCCGGCCTCCTCCTCCTCCCTCCTTTATATACGTGGCCAAGGGGGCACCCCAAAGCACAACAGACAATCTCTTAGCCATGTGCGGTGCCCCCCTCCATAGTTCAACACCTCGGTCATATCGTCGTAGTGCTTAGGCGAAGCCCTGCGCCGGTAACTTCATCAGCACCGTCACCACGCCGTTGTGCTGACAAAACTCTCCCTCGGCCTCAACTGGATCAAGAGTTCGAGGGACATCACCGAGCTGAACGTGTGCAGATCGCGGAGGTGCCGTGCGTTCAGTACTTGGATCGGTTGGATCGCAAAGACATTCGACTACATCAACCGCGTTACTAAACGCTTCCGCTTTCGGTCTACGAGGGAGAACGTGCCTACACTTCCATCATTCATTTTCTGAGAGAGAACCACCTACTCATGTGTTGAGACCAAGACATTCCAATCCAACTACAAGAATCGTGATCTCTAGCCTTCCCCAAGTTGCTTTCCACTCAATTCATCTTTCCACCATATCCAAATCCGTGAGAGAGAGTTGAGTGTTGAGGAGACTATCATTTAAAGCACAAGAGCAAGGAGTTCATCATCAACACACCATCCATTACCTTTTGGAGAGTGGTGTCTCCTAGATTGGTTAGGTGTCACTTGGGAGCCTCAGTCAAGATTGTGGAGTTGAACCAAGGAGTTTGTAAGAGCAAGGAGATCGCCTACTTCATGAAGATCTACCCTAGTGAGGCAAGTCCTTCGTGGGTGATGGCCATGGTGGGATAGACAGGGTTGCTTCTTGGTGGACCCTTCATGGGTGGAGCCCTCCGTAGACTCGCGTAGCTGTTACCCTTTGTGGGTTGAAGTCTCTACCAACGCGGGTTTACGATAGCACCACCTATCGGAACCACGCCAAAAATCTCCGTGTCTACATTGCGTTTGCTCCCTCCAAACTCCTCCCCTTTACCTTCATATGCAATGATTTACATTCCATTGCTATACTCTTAGAATTGCATGTGTAGGTTGATTGCTTGACTTGTGCTAAGTTGCTAAAATCTGCCAAGACTTAAAATTGGGAAAAGGCTAGATTTTTATTTGGTCAAGTAGTCTAATCACCCCCCTCTAGACATACTTTCGATCCTACAGCAGCACGTCGCCTTCCATGGATCTATGTGCGTCGGCCACATCCACCGCCAAGAGGTGCCGCACACGCATCGGGACCGCGGCGCTACCCTGCAGCCACGGCACGCCCAACCTCTACCACCTCGACGACTCCTCAAGAAAGATATTCACCACCACCCTGCTACCCATAAGCGACGACGATGCCGGCTCTTGGGGGACTTCCCCAAATTGCGCCTTTGCGCCAACACCAGGTTGGTGTATGTGTCTTTGCTCCAAAATAGTATCATGCTGGCCATGCCTTTCCTCCAAAATAGTGTCATGCTAGCCAGGTTACTCATAGTTAATCCGGCTCCCTTCTTGCTTCCTTTTTGCATTATTGACCTCAAAAACACATGTGTAGTATCAGAGATATAATTACCGATGCATACAATTATTATTTCACTCATCCTGCAGATCCCTTCCCTTTGTTCTGGAGTTGGATGAGAATTTGGCCACATGGCAACATTCATTTGAAATATCAAGGATATAAAATAGTGGATTTGGTATCATACCACTCATATTTCAGAACTACATCGACAGACTTTTAGGTTGATTGCCATCTCAACAGATTTAGACATGGTTTATATGTTGAACTGCATGTATGTTTTAACACCATGTAAGTATATTAGTGAGACCAAATGGTTGCTTTCTGCTGAAAATTACTTCATCTCTGCACTACAGTGCACAATTATCATTTTTTTGGCTGTCTAGATTCGTTCGATTATTTGTATTTTCTTCTTTCTAACTTGCTTGTGGTAACCATCATTGTACCCAATACTTGCAAAAGAAGTAGTGAAGTGAGTGCTTTAACCATCATTTTTACTTTGCTTTATAGTGATATGACATCTCTAAGTAATGTTCCCTTTTTAATGAAGAGAATTGTGTCACCGAGGGCGTTCTCCTTTGCCAAGAGGCCTTTGCCAAGAGGTCGTTGCCAATCCAGGTGTCATCAACTTTGTTACCAAGTTTGTTTTTGTTTATTACTCACTCTTGGTAATTTTTTGCTCTTTCATTTATGGTCTGGCAAGGGATTGTTTATGTATTCTCACAATATACTTTTTTGTAATTGTATAATCGATCTATGCTAAGAATAAATGTAAGAAAAAAGTTGTCTGAGTTCTTGCCTCGCTTTGCTACAATGTTGTCTTTTTCTTCTCCCGTGTCATGACGTCATGTGTTAAATCTTTTTGTAGAGAATAGTACTCTTATCTATTGCTCTATGATATAACTACAAGTGTTCTTATTCTTAATCATGAATTTTGTCCCCTAACATCTACGGTTACGAATCTGGTAGGGCTCCTAGTTCCATGGTGTGCCTTGGTCTTTGGTGGACATTCCTACACTGAAAGACTACAAACAACCGACGGACACCTCTCAAGTTCCTCCCCTGTTTCAATTTTAGTTGGAAATCTTTTGCTGGCAAGTGCTCAGTTGCAACATATTTTTTGCCACCTCCTTCCAAGGAAAAGTTAACATTCAAAATCTGCTCCATCGTAAAAGTTTCTTCCTCTCCTAGATTTGATATGTGCCTTGCAAAGTAATTTATTTGCTGGAAATTGTTGTTTTCAGACACGGTGCATTCAGAAATTATATAGCGCCAAAATCTTTTATATTGTACCTTCAAACTTAGCACCTATACGTAGAACCATAGGAGAGTGACAAGTAAACTGCCCTCTCCCTCGAACTCATAACACTGTTCCATGTGACCAAAAGAGTACCCTGATCATCATAATTATCAATTCACGTAATGGTTAATGTTTATTTTTGACCAATACTCCAGCAGCAACACGCGGGGAATTATCTAGTTGATACTAACAGGTGCGTACATGCACAAATGTAGTAACATAGAACTAAGGTTGTTCACTATGTATGCCAAAACCGGTGTCAAGACAACTGTTGCTACATTTCGCACCGGTGCCCTGCACTAGCGAGCCAATGCAGAGGAAAAAATCAGGGAACCAGACTCCGGAGCACCTAGTTGCTTCGATGCCCAGTTCCTTCGTGCCATAAAGTTTTTAGTATTTTACTGCTTGGCTGCTCGGATGTGTGGACCAAAGTTGGCTGCACAAACTGCTGAAGCGGTGCCAAATAATTTTCTAATGGCACCGCTGATGAGATGGCAACATTTTTAGATACTAGGTGGAAACTATGACACTGTCTAAATCAGATCCAGAATAATGTAGCACCGTGACAGTGTCTGAATCACATCTAACAAATGATTTGTAACAACGAAAGTGGGTCTAACCTTCTTTGCACATGCCAGAAACTTCCTCCCACTGTCCACAGATTCAAACGCATTTAACTTCACACATGGAGATTGATGGTGACAATGAGCAGGCAGATCTTCAGTCACCCCGCTCCATTCGCTGATTGTCCTAGGGAGCTACAAGAGGAAGAAATGACTCAAAATGACCGCCGGGTTAAAATCCTTCATTCCAAATTATAACCCGAGAGAGAGAAGAGAGGCATACTCGGGTGGTGGAATAGTCGTCGTCGTCGGAGGAACCGCTGGAGAGGTCATTGAAGAAGACCATGGCGGCCGCGGCGGTCGGATGCGAGACAACGAGAGCGAGGAAGCAAGCGAGGAAGCGACTATAGCTTGGGAAGGAAGGAAGGAAGGAGGAAACAGGGGAAATGTGACTTGTGGTTGAAGAGAAAAGGGGGTGGGGAGGGTGTAGGATCGAAAGTAGGTCTAGAGGGGGGGGGGTGATTAGACTACTTGACCAACTAAAAATCTAACCTTTTCCTAATTTTAGTTGTGGGTAGATTCTAGCAACTTAGCACAAGTCAAGCAATCAACCTACACATGCAATTCTAAGAGTGTAGCAGCAGAAAGTAAAACATTGAATATGAAGGTAAAGGGAAGGGTTTGGAGAGTGCAAACGCAATGATGAAACCGAGATTTTTGGCATGGTTCCGATAGGTGGTGTTATCGTACGTCCACGTTGATGGAGACTTCAACCCACGAAGGGCAACGGTTGCGCGAGTCCACGGAGGGCTCCACCCACGAAGGTTCCATGAAGAAGCAACCTTGTCTATCCCACCATGGCCATCGCCCATGAAGGACTTGCCTCACTCGGGTAGATCTTCACGTAGTAGGCGATCTCCTTGCCCTTCCACAATCTTGTCGGAGGTTCCCAAGCGACACCTAACCAATCTAGGAGACACCACTCTCCAAAAGGTAATAGATGTTGTGTTGACGAGGAACTCCTTGCTCTCATGCCTCAAATGATTGTCTCCCCAACACTGAACTCTCTCTCTCGGATTTGGATATGGTGGAAAGATGAATTGAGTGGAAAGCAACTTGGAGATGGCTAGAAATCAAGATTCTTGTGGTTGGAATGGAATATCTTGATCTCAACACATGAGTAGGTGGTTCTCTCTCAGAAAATGTAGGCCGAAAGTGTAGGCTCGTTCTGATGGCTCTCTCTCTTGTGGAGAAGGGGGGGGGGTGGAGGGGTATATATAGCCTCCACACAGAATCCAACAGTTACACACATTTGACCCAACTCGGTTAGACCGAATAGAAGAACTCGGTGAGACCGATTTAGTTCAAAATGTGAACGTTAGGAATCTCGATGGGACCGACTGGAATAACTCGGTGGGACCAATGTGCTAGGGCTTAGGGCAAACATCAACTCGATGGGACCGATTGCATCAACTCGGTTAGACCGAAGTGAAGCAATAAGGCAACATAACGAATGTCAAGCAAACTCGGTGGGACCGATTGCACATTTCGGTGAGACCGAAATAATACAACAAGTAACAGAGAGTTTTCAAGGCCATCTCAGTGAGACCGAGATCCATATCAGTCTGACCGAAGTGTCTAGGGTTTCTAGCAGTGGCTATGTCAAATGAACTCGGTGGCGCCGGATAGAAGATTTCGGTGGGGCTGAGTTTGACTTTGGGTTTTGGACATATTTGGAAATGAGAAAGTGGTTGAGTGCTTTGGAGCAATATCACTAAGCATTTTGAGCAAGTAGACCATTAAGCAACACCTCATCTCCTTTTAATAGTATTGGATTTCCTATGGACTCAATGTGATCTTGGATCACTAAAATAGAAATGAAGAGTCTTGAGCTTTGGCCAACATGTGTCCTTAGAATTTTGAGGGGTCCACATTTCTAGTCCATGCCATGCCATTCATTGAACTTTCTGAAATATTAAACTTGAATGGATATTAGTTCAATGAGCTATATGTTGTTATGAATTACCAAAACCACCCAGGATTAGTTGCACTTTCAATCTCCCTCTTTTTGGTAATTGATGACAACATATAGACCAAAGATTCCACAAATGATAACATGAATGAAATACATCGTCGCTTTGAGAAGTATGTGATAAGCAAGAGCTCCCCCTAAATTTGTGCATTATTTAAAATTTGCTTCGGAATGCAAATGCACAATTGGTTAGGATCATGGATCACTCTTCCATGTCACATACTTCTTGGTGGAGCACTCAAAATGATAAGAATTACATAACATGCACTCATCACCAAGGATACAAGTGATTGATCATACACGAACATTCATGGATATAATCATGCAAGCACATATTAAGCATAATATGATCAAACACATGATCACATAAGTATCTCACGCGCATAAATCAAATTGTAGCATAGGAAGACAACCAAACAACCAAAGTAGCAAGATTAGCAAGGCAAAGAAACCAACAAAAAGCAAGAGGCACTCTCTCTCTTGAAGCCTATGATCTATACACTTTCTCCCCCTTTGGCAACAAGTTACACTACAAAAAATAGACACATCCGTGACATTTGGGGCCGAACGAATTTTTTTCCAGTCATGCTTATGACACTTCTATGACGATAATTGTGACAAAACCTGGTATCATCATAGATGTGGTGGGCTCCTACTTCTATGACAAAAAATCATGACATAAAATGGGCTTTTCGTCCTGGGCGGGCTGGAGACGCAGCTGCATGACATTCTTTGGGCCGTCCATGATGGAAAAAACCATGGTAGAAGCGAGGGCGAGGAAAATATCGGGGAGTTCCTGGTTATGGTGGGTGGTCAGGGCCGAGCGATGCGTGTTTCTCTCGTACACGTACGCGCGTGGGTGCGAGGCGTTGGGCTCTAACTGAACCCAAGCGAGCCATTCGCCTACTGAACCTGAGCGATTGCACTGCAGGCTACGCGTTACTGAACCCAAGCGATCGATCGATGGCTGTTAACCGAACCCGATCGAGCGATTCCTTCGCTACTGCTGTTAACTAATGCTGATCGAACTTGCTGCCTCTTGATGAAATGTGAGCGTTGTTGGGGGGTTTGGATGAATAGTTCCCGGTGGGGGGTTGGATGAACAGGACCCCGTGGTAGTAGAGGCCTTTGCCGCTGGATGAACAGGACCCCGATCGAGCCGGTTGGGGGTGGATGAACAGGACCTCGTGGAGGGCTGGATGAACAGGACCCCGTCGAGGGCTGGTTGAACAGTAGCCGGTGGAGGGCTAGATGAACAGTAGCCCATGGAGGGGTGGTTGAACAGGACCCCGTGGAGAGGGCTGGTTGAACAGTAGCCGGTGGAGGAGCGGTGGAGGCTGGATGAACAGTGGCTGGTGGAGGCAGGAGGGGAGACGCCGTGGATGAACAGTCGTAGGTGGAGGCTGGAGGAGGTCGACGGTGGGTGAACAGTAGCCCGTGGAGGCTGGAGGAGGTCGACGGTGGAGTTGAACAGTATCCTGTGGAGTCCCGTTTTGCGGTACGCCACACCCCTCCGATGAACAGGACCCCCGTTCCGACCGTAGCGCTCCAACACAAGTCCGTTTCCTCCGTTTTGCGGTACGCCACACCCCTCCCGATCAACAGGACCCCGTTTCGACCGTAGGAGGTCCAAGAGAAGTTCGTTTCCTCCATTTTGCGGTACGCCAGACCACTCCCGATGAACAGGACCCTGTTTCGACCGTGGCCGGTCGAACACAAGGCCGCTTCCTCCGTTCTGCAGTACGCTAGGCCTTGTTTCGATCGGTCGTTCTGTCCAAGCCGGTTGGCTCCCGATAAACACGACGTATTCCGTTGCCTCCCGATGAACACGACGCATTCCGTTGCCTCCCCATGAACACGACGACGACGCAGTTTCTCCGATCCAACCCAGCCATGTACACGAGCCCTGGGCGTACGTATGCGCGAGTAGGCGTTCGAGACCCCGCCCGTATGTACGTACGTGGCCATATTTACTTTCTTGCACCCTGGCTGTACATACGTGTACATGCTACGTGCGCGCCTCTACTACGACACGTGCCCTTCCTTACACTGCCACGGTTCATCACTGCAGCCTGCAGACAGACCGATCGTATGTACATACACGTTCGCGACCAGAATGACAACGCTATGTACGCTTCGACCAGGTGGGTCCCGACTGTCAGGCGCTTCCTTGCGTGCGAAGATGTAGCTGGTGGGTCCCAGCAGTCAGGGGGCCGAATCATTTTTTTTGCCCGTAATATGGACACACTTCCTTACCATGCGAAGATGTAGCTGGTGGGTCCCATCAGTCAGGGGGGAAACGTTTTTTCATGAAATACGGTGGCCCGTCCGGTGGGTCCCTGCTGTCAGGTGGAGGAATCATTATTTTTCACATAATAGGGAGGCACTTCCTTGCTGCGGTCGTGGACCCAGCTGTCAGCCTCTCCACGTACAGTACTCGTCATTCCTTGACCACGCCGCACCGAGAGCACCAGGGCGGTGGACGACGGTGAGGCCTAGGAAGGGGACGACGCGGAGCCAGGGAAGACACGGCAGTGGATGCCCATGCGGAGAGGAGTACAAGGGTTCACTGGTTCGGCTGCGGTGTGAGGCTGCCATCGCTGCAGAATAATAGGGGGTGTGGGTGAGTAGAGGGATGGCCTGGCCAGCGGCGTGAGTAGTAGGGGGCGGTGAGGCCTCCGCGGCAGCACAGCCAGCCATGGGAGGCAGCAGCAGGCGGCACGACCGACGCTGGTTTGGGCGGCTGGAACAAGAAGAGTAGAGGTTGAAGAAACACTATGGCCATTGGATGGACATCGTACGGCCAGTGGAGCTAAAATCGTTCATATTGACTAAGTTGACAAAGCCCTCCGTCCCCGTCAACTTAGTAGGCACACAAGTCAGCCTCCCACTACGGTGGGTCCCAGCTAGCAGGGGGAGTATTCATTTTTTGTGCGTAATAAAGAGGCACTTCCTTGCGTGCGAAGATATAGGTAGTGGGTTCGAGCTGACAGCGGGGGGAACTTTTTTTCGCGAAATACAAAGGCCCTTCCAGTGGGTCCCAACTGTCAGGTGGAGGAATCATTATTTTGTGCGTAATAAGGAGGCATTTCCTTGTGTGGGCCCCTACTGTCAGCCTCTTCCAATGGCTGTTGTTTGTTGACCATGTTGACCTCGCCACGCCGAGAGCACAAACGTGGTGACGAGGGCGAGGCCCAGGAAGGGACCGACCCGGAGCCGGCGAAGCCACTGCAGCGGATGCCCACGCTGAGGGGAATACGAGCGCTGACTGGTTGGCTGCGGGGTGAGGCTGACGTCGCCGGGAAATAACAGGATGTGCGGGTGGGTAGAGGGATGGCCTGGCGGTAGCACAGCCAGCCACGGGAGGAGGGAGCAGGCAGTCCCGCCGGCGCTGGTTTAGGCGGCTGGAGCAGGAAGATCAGAGATTGAAGAAGCACGGCGACCATTGGATGGACATCCAACATTCACTGCTCTATGTTGACTAAGTTGACAAAGCCTTGCGTACGCGTCAAATTTTTTTAGGACAGCGTCACCGTCAACCTAGTAGGCCCAGAAGTCAGCCTCCAAATCTGTGGAAAACAACATACAGCCCATTAGCCATTATTTTTAATAATTTACAGCCCATTTGCTAATTCTTAAGGATATTTGAAGCCAATATTCTTTTTATTAGCATTACAGACCATATATTCTGGGCACTGCTAAAAAATTCAACGAAATTTTGCATATTTCGGTGGGGTGCGAACTCTTTTAATCATGAAATTTCGAGTCCCGTTAAAAATAATTTTTTGAAAAATTATATCAAAATAAAATTCAAAAAACAATTCTCCACAAAAAAATGAATGAAATTTAAAATCTTAACTACCAAGATGCCCGTGCGTTGCACGGAACATGAAGATGCATTTTTTCGGAGTAATGGGCCACGGGTAGCCTAACCCGAGTCCCTGAGCATTTCAAGACATTGGGCCGGCTGCGCCCCTCAAGCATCAAGGATGAAGCACCACCTTCTGGTGGCCAGCTGCCAGAAGACGGCCAAGCACCAGAAGACGACCCCAAGACGGCCGACTCCTAGCAGGCGGCCTCCAGAGAGGCCGGCTCCTAGCAGGCGGCCCACAACACCCTCAAAGTCTGCGCCCCCATTAAGAAGAAAAGACAGGATGTGGCTACAGTATAGCCCATCACCCCCATATCCAGGGCACGGCGCGGCCACAGTGCCCCATACCGGCAAAGATCTCCGCACGGCGCGGCACTGTTACCGCTCCACCCTTGACGTCACCCCTGTCAGGCGGAGCCCTGCTCCCACGACGGCCTGTCGGTACGGCCTGCAGGCGGCGGGCCCTACCAGGCAGCGAGAGACCGGAGGGCGGCAGAGCCTGACCAGTCGGACCCGAGGGAGGCCGGCCTCTAGCAGGCGGCCCCCTCTTCCCTCGGAGTCTGCGCACCATTAACCAGATGAGACACGGTGTGGCTACAGTGATCTCCCACCAGACGGCGGGACTGTAGCCACGCCCCCCGACCAAGCCTGCGTCATTAGCATTACGGCTACAGTAACAAGCAGCCGGCCAGACCCGCAAGCGGCGGAGGCGGCCTGTCGGCTCCGCACCAGACCAGTCGACAGGGCCCACCAGGCGGCAGGCCCCAGCGGCCGGCGGAGAAGCCGGCGACAGGAGACACTGACAGCCGGGTCCTACACCCGGCCAGATTACCATTGTACCCCGGGGGGGTTAGGCCTATATAAACCCCCCAGGGCACCCATGCAAAGGGTCCCCAACCTGTTAGACCTAGACTCACACATAGAGAGAGGAGAGAGCTAGCCAAGCTTTCTTCTACCTCTAGCATACAGCTCGAGGAGCACCATTGTACTCACTAGTGCCTTAGTGATCATGCGGAAACTCTGCAGAGCAGGACTAGGTGTGTTATCTCCTAGGAGAGCCCCGAACATGGGTAAAGTATGCCGGCGTTCATGTCTATGCCTCATCTCACTTCCGGGCACCGGCGACGTTCTACTCGCTCCCACCATGATAAGCCATTCCTTGGCATATGTTGCACCCAACCCCCGACATTTGGCGCCCACCGTGGGGCGAGGTGCACCGTCGTCCGGAGACCTGTTCTGGACAGGAACCCTATTCCTTCCTGGCGAGCGCAGCCAGCCCGGCACGCCAGACGGCGTCTGCGCTGATGCGCTGCACGGTGCGGAGGTCACCTGCGCGACGAGCTGCCTCGCCGATTTTGTCAGCGAGATTCGCCTGTCCGACGAGCCCGTATCTGACGCGGGCACAGATGGCCCCGAGAGCCGCCTCGTCAGCCTCCTCGACTAGCTCCACATCGTCAGCGAGCTGGCTGTGGACCTGGAGTCGGTCGGTTCTACCGACCCGATGCTTGTCGACTCCGACATGGCGTCGCTCGATGCATTCCCCACCAACGTGGTGGTCTACGACGAACCGCTTCCCCGCGCGGACAGTGGCGGAAGCACTGTCACTAAGGTGCTTGTCATCAGCCATGGCGAGCACTCTGGCGGAGGTGGCCAGGATCCGCTGCAGGCGGCATTGCGGGACCTGGCCGTACCCATACCCGAAGACGCCGACGGCGAGGCGCTGGAGGCGCATCGCAAGGCGCTCTACGACAGCGCCCAGAAGCTGGCCACGACGAGGCGCCTTTCCGAGGCTTATCAGCGCGAGGTCGACCGCGCCATTGGTGGCACGCCGGCTGCTGGCGAGCCCAGTCGCGTAGGCGCTGTTCGACAATGCGGGGCTGCCATCGCCAGCATGCTGGGGGCCGATCGCCTGACTTATGCCACGCCTCAAGAGAACATACGAGCCGTCCAGGCGGCAACAACAGAGCTGGAGCACTTGGAGGGCGACGAGCGTCGCTGCATGATGGAGCGGGTACAGCAGCTCCTTGACGCGGCTGCCACTCAGCAAGAGGCCGGTCGCCGAGTGGTAGAGCCCGTCTTGCAAGATGAGAATCAGCCGCCTCGCTGAGAGCATGGTGCGACCTCTCAGACGCCGACTGGCGGCAACCGAGGATGGCGGGACAAGGAGCCGGCTGCTAGCAGCAGCCGGACGTACATCTCCATCGAGCGCGACCAAGACGGCCGCCCAAGAGCAGTGGAATGATGGGTCGACTGTCCGCCTCCCCTCCTCCCCGCAGGGAGAGGCGTGCTTCCCCGCCGCCTGTTGACCACTGGAGACTCGGCGACTGCCTTGGCCGCCGAGAAGGAGTCGGAGAGAATGATGCCCGCCACCGGATCGACTGCCTCAACCGATCCCTGGCGCTAGAAGAAGAAGACACGCTGGGCCCGCCCTTTTTCGGCCCCCGCATCTGTGACGAGCCCTTCCCCAAAGGGTTCACACTCCAAAGAGATACGCCCAAGTACACCGGCTCCGTGAAGCCGGAGGACTGGTTGGTCGACTACTCTACGACCGTCAGCATAGAAAACGGCAACAAGCGCGTTGCCGTGAAGTATGTTCCGCTCATGCTCCAGGGCACAGCCCGGACATGGCTGAACAGCCTGAAGCCCCGCAGCATCAACAGCTGGGTTGATTTCACTGAAGCCTTCGTTCGCAACTTCACCAACACGTACAAGCGGCCGCCCAAGACTCGCCAGCTCTCCTTGTGCGTTCAAGGCCCCAACGAGTCGACTCGCGACTACCTCACGCACTGGGCCGAGCTGCGCAACTCTTGCAAGGGCGTGCACGAAGTGCAGGCCATCGAGTACTTCACCGCCGAGTGCCGAGAAGGCACCCTCCTCAAACACCGGCTTCTCTGTGACGAGCCGGCGACCCTCGATGAACTGCTGATCATAGCAGACAAGTATGCCACGGTCGACTCCTCCATGAAGGCGGAGATCCAAGTCGACGCATCTGGCAAAGTGGCTCCTCAAGCTCCTCGGACTCCGGCTGGTGACACCAGTCGGCGTCAGCAGCAGAATGACAACAAGCGCAAGGCCATGCAGCCGGCTTCTACAAGCCAGCAGGTGGCGACAGTTGAAGACCAGCAGCCGGAAGGGCAACCTCCTCCCAAGCGTCAGAAGGGCGGCAAGCCCAACTGGCTGCCCGCCTTCTCATACGAGCAGACTCTCGATGGACCCTGCAAGTTTCACAGTGGCGCAAAGCCGTCCAACCACACCACTCGGAAGTGCCACTGGCTCACCAGGATCGCCAAGGGCGATGGAATCCTACCTCCTCCGCCTGCCGGCCCGCCGCCTCCTCCTCCCCAGCAGCCAACAGGTCGGCCGGTCGGCGCAATACAAGACGAATATCCTGAAGAGCATGGAGCTTACGTCGTGTTCACCAGCGTGGCTGACGACAGGCACATCAGATGGCAACGGTAACAAAAAGTACATGCAGTAGCATCAGGGACCCACGAGTTCATGCATTGGTCTGAGAAGCCTATCAGCTGGAGCAGGGCTGACCACCCGGAGGTGATGCCTTCTCTTGGTTCTTATGCCCTGGTCTTGGATGCCACCTTTGCAACAGAGAGGCGGGCTGCACGCTTCTCCCGAGTTATGATAGATGGCGGTAGCAGCATCAATATGCTATACCGTGACACTATGGAGAAGTTGGGAATCAAGCAGAAGCAGCTTCAGCCCAATCGGACTGTATTCCATGGCATAGTCCCTGGCCTTTCCTGCTCACCAATCGACAAGATCCAGATAGACGTCCTCTTCGGAGACAAAGATCACTTCCGCCGAGAGCCAGTTTGGTTTGAGGTGGTGGACCTTGAGAGCCCCTATCATGCACTACTTGTCCGGCCTGCTCTGGCCAAGTTCATGGCGGTCCCCCACTATGCTTACCTCAAGATGAAGATGCCAAGCACCAAGGGAATCCTAACCATAGTAGGAGACTACAAGAAGTCGTCCGCCTGCGCAGCAGACAGTAGCCGGCTAGCCGAGTCCCTCGTGATTGCAGCAGAGAAGCGGCTCCTTGACCGGGTTGTGGCAATGGCAGGCAAGCAGCCGGAAATGTCGCCCAACCCCAAGGAGTCGGAAGCTGAGGGCTCGTTCAAGCCGGCAAAAGAAACGAAGAAGATACCCTTGGACCCAGAGCACCCGGAGAGTCATGCTGTCATAGGTGCAAACCATGACAGCAAATAGGAAAGCGAGCTCGTCGATTTCCTCCATGAGAATCGGGACATCTTTGCATGGTCTCCTAAGGACATGCCGGGTGTTCTAACGGATTTCGCCGAGCACAAGCTACATGTCCGACCTGATGCCAAGCCGGTCAGGCAGCCCTTGCACCGCCTGTCAGAAGAGAAGAGAAGAGTCGTTGGAGAAGAGATAGCCAGGCTTCTAGCAGCCGGCTTCATTATGGAAGTATTCTTCCCAGAATGGTTAGCCAACCCAGTCCTTGTGCTGAAGAAAAATAAGCAGTGGCGCATGTGTATTGATTATACCAGCCTCAACAAAGCTTGCCCCAAAGATCCATTTGCTTTGCCAAGAATTGACCAAGTGATAGACTCCACAGCCGGATGCGAGCTGTTGAGTTTTTTCGATGCATACTCAGGATACCATCAGATCAAGTTGAACCCGGCCCACAGGCTGAAGACCGCCTCCATCACACCATTCGGAGCCTTCTGCTACCTAACCATGACATTCGGCTTAAGGAATGCCAGCGCCACGTTTTAGCGTTGCATGCAGAAGTGTCTCCTCAAGCAACTCGGGAAAAACGCCCACGTCTATGTGGACGACATTGTGGTGAAGACGAAGAAGCGTGGCACTCTGCTAGAAGACCTCAAGGAAACCTTTGAAAACTTGCGCCGCTTTCAAATCAAGCTCAACCCGGAGAAATGCGTCTTTGGAGTACTAGCCGGCCAGCTTCTTGGCTTTCTGGTCTCAGAGCGCGGCATAGAGTGCAACCCTGTGAAGATCAAAGCCATCGAGAGGATGGAGGTACCCACCCGACTGTTGGATGTGCAAAAATTCACCGGCTGCTTGACATCCATCAGCCGTTTCATCAGTCGGCTGGGCGAGAAGGCTCTTCCCCTGTACCAGCTCATGAAGAAGACCTTTTTTCGAGTGGGATGACAAGGCGGACGAAGCTTTTCTCCAGCTCAAGAAGATGTTGACCACTCAAGCTTACAAACGGTACAAAAAGCCCAAGGATTAATTCTTCATCAAATTTTTAGACAAAACCCAGATTGAACATGGCAGTAGCATCTAACCCAACCACTCTTTTTCGCAGTCACAAACAAATGGATCGGTCTGATCCATAAAATCAGCATCCTGTGCAAAAAAAATTATTTCAGGATGACTACAACTTGTTGTAAATAGAAGCCGAGCACGTTTAGAAGCCCATTTGTCCACCTGAAACTTCTTTTTTTTGTTGTTCAACGTGTCTGTCCGTGAGAAATCTCTTGCGGTAAAACTTAAGCCTCATGGACAATAGTAACCTCGCATTCAACAGGAAGAATGTGACAAAGCTTCTGTTTGCCTGGTTGGATGCATATCATTCCATCGTTATTGTACTCAAATGAATGTCATGAGAACTGAGAAAATCCTGGTGCTTATTACGCCACCGATTGGTATACGTTTTTCTCCATGTGGTTGCAGTACCTAAGTAGACATGAAGATTTGAAAACAGTTAAGGTCTGAAAAAAGAGTATGTTAAAAGAGCAACAGCTAAACGGTTAATTCTAGTACAATATAAACGGTCTTTCAATGTGCATGAAATCATCACCTTTATATATAAATTCTCCAGAGACCGAAAGCATCGCAGCAAGCCAATAATTATGTTCAGATCATAACTATACATTCCGATATATAAGATCTAGATAGAATCCAGCAGCATTGATAGGCTATCCATGGATGAACTCTTCATTGAGCATATAACATAATATTAGTACCCAAAGTGTACTCCAAGATGATATAAAACTTATGCGCACAAATGAAAAATGCAGCTTATGATTACAAATGTGTAGATGATAATATGCGGTACCTGAAAAAGTGAGGAGCCAAACACCAACTTGTTGTGATCATCAGACGGAGCACTAATTAGGCCCAAGGTCTCCAGTTTGGGCACAAAGACGACAGTTATTTGCGAAGGTTTATAACAATCATCAAGGAGCAACCTTTGAAGTGAAGGGGCATCTTCAATGATGAGCTGCTGTCCTACAAAACAAATTCCAATGCTTTTAAGGTGAGGCGACTTTATTTGGAGACAACAAATAGGGATTTCTATTCCTAAAACAATGAGCAAGTGCTCCAGGGCAGGGCAACTGGAGTGGATGATGCTGTGCAGTGAGGCCTCCGACAGATAAACCACCACAAGCGGAAGTTTTTTTAGCAGTGGGAGTCGAAGCATTTGTACCAGATCATCTGGTAGATGGCACCGGGCGAAGGTGGCGGTGTGGAGAGAGGAGGAAAACCGTGAGATGGATAACGGTGGTATGGGCACGAATTCTTGGTGTGTTAGTGGTATGAAACTTTCGTGGTAATGGTAGAACTCAAACTGCTGGAGTTTTCCGAATTTAGAGGATGTCAGCCAAGCGTCCACCGTGCCGGGTATGGACAGCAGGTAGTGTGTCGGGATGCAGAGGCGTTGAATGGGGCCCTGCTGGTGAGAGGAGACGATGGCTCTGAGGAGATCAAATTCAGGAAGGACAGATATCTAGCGACAGTCGAGATTGAGGGGCGCGGTGCGCAATTGAGGGCGCCACCGAGTTGAGAGGACTTGTGTGCAGCATCAATCCTTGGTGGGGAGAAGCGAGATGATCTCCTCAAGGATGACGTCCGGGAGATCGTTGATGCGGTCCACCAGAGATTCTACCAGTTCCTTAGACCCGGGTGGGGGGGGGGGCTCGCTGCTTCTCCCTGCGATGCCGGGTGCGGGATCTACAACCGGTGTCACCGCTGGCAGGAGCCTCATCTTCTTGGCGCTGGGGCTAGCCGACTCCATTTTCCTTGTGGGCGTCGCGCCGAGCTCACGGGTTTGAACAGAGTAGCCAAAGACGAGCCTAGTGGCAGTGCGAGTGGGGAAGAAGGAGGGTGGGGGTTTTCCATAGGAGTGTAAGAAGAGGAGCAGGCTTTTTTGTATGAGTGAGGAAGAAGGTAAGCGAGGGTTTTCTGGATGAGTGAGGAAGATGGGGAGCGGGGGGAATTGGGGCGGGACGAAAGCGTAAGTGGAAGCGAAGAGGAAAGAGGGTTTTCCTGGGATCTCCCCCTCTTCAAGAAATACGGGCTTCTCCTCGCAAAAAACAAAAACAAATGGGCTTTAAGATGGATAGGCTTTTGTATCGGCCCAGTCAGTTGCCCGTGTTTCGTACTGGAGGGCCTTGTGCTAGAGGCAGCCCGAGACACTCTCCAGCTTATTTCCCATTTGAAAGAAAAAAGAGACGCCTCGAGCTTATGTCTACTCATCGGTAACCTTTCTCAACTCAGCATCCACCAAATTAGAGGATGCAGTACTGGATGCAGACACTCACACTGGCTGCGTAGCGCGATAAAGTGAGGTGTCAAATAACAGGCCTACAATATACTTACTAGATTGTGAAGGTTCACAGGCTAGTCAACATTCACATTAAACTAAGCTTCAGAAGATACGATATGCATACTAACATTCAGAAGAACAAAAGTTCAGCATGTTTATGCATCTCAATGATTCACCATACTATAACCAATACAAAGCTGTGAGAAGGTGTGGAAATAAAGAAAATCGGTCGATGCTTCTCTGAGCAAAGGGCCTCCCTGCGCACGCATTAATTTCCTGGGCATGCTTGTTTCTTCTCAATGTTGCGAGCACTTTGAGCATGTTGGCAACTCCACAGCTAGCTAGCCGCCTCATCTTGCAATTGATGCTGACACATTTGCAGCCAACACATGAGGCAATAGAGATGACTCAACATGAGTCCATATTGTGCAGTTCCCCTGAAATCATCTTCATTGTCCTGAATCTGAAAAGATAGGAAAATAATAGCTATACTTAAACGGTGTTGCAAAACAGTAGCACATATCAATAGCTCGGCATGACAAAATACGATCATCTGGACGAAGGGGATACTGACCTGCCTGAGGAAGATTATATATAATTTCATAAGTCCTTGGTTGATTTCCACCTTCGGCTACACTGCTTGTTTGCTCCTCCACACATGACAGGATCATTCCGCATTGCAATCAGCAGGTCAATGTACGAATAAGCTTATTTCATCTTGCGGTCGTCATTGTACCTAGTTACGAATGTAAGAATACCTGGAGCACCATGAGGTTAGCTGATAGCAGGTAGATGCAGCCATATAAATTTTGTGCGGTGCTACCAAAATTGAGGTTTGTATCCCTTCCCGTTATGAGAATTATTCTTCAAGTTAGTAGAATGTGACAGCTTGTTCTTTGCATCAAACTTGCCTTTCCCCTGAGATCTGTTCTTGTTGTTTTGGGGCTGGTTGGGCTGGAAGTTCTTCTCGTGTATCATGTGGGCACTAGAAGCTCCCTCAGCGACCCGAGCACGTGTGTCTTTTGCTCTCGCCTTCTCTTCAAAATCAAGAGTGCTAATGAGATCCAAAACGGAAAACTCATGTCTCTTGTTTTTCAAAGAAGTAGCAAAATCGTTCCACGAAGGTGGAAGTTTGGCAATGATGGTCCCAACAACAAATTTGTCTGGCAAAACACACACTTAAAGTACTCAAGTTCCTTAGCGAGTGACTGTATCCCATGAGTCTGCTGAACAACTGAGCGCTCATCAATCATCTTGTAGTCACAGAATTGCTCCATGACGTACAACTCGTTGCCAGTGCCCGAGCCCCCAAACGTGGCCTCGAGCACAGCCCACATGTCTTTGCCGCTGTCAAACGACATATATGAATCCATAATGGAATTATCAAGAACACTCAGCAGGGCGGCTTTGAAGAGGGTATCCATGTTCTCAAAAGCTTCCAGCTGTGTAGGATTAAGATAGCCCTCAGGCTTACCCTTAGTGGCGTCATAACAGTACATGATCTGAAACCAATATACTGCTCTTGTGCGCCACCTTTTATATTGTACCCCCTTAAAAGTAGGCGGCTTCAAAAGCGCAGCAAAACTACTCGGAGTAAATTGCCTATAATTAGGTTTTTGGATTGGATTGTTGAATATATGAGCAATTTACTATGAGATTTAATCTGAATCAACCGTAAATAGATCACGACGACAATTGCAAAGATCAAAGTAATGATGCAGACTAAACCAGGAGGACAGAATCACATACTGTACAGCGGGAGCAGAACCGCTGTGGTTGATGTTGTCACTCATGTCGTTGATGAAGAGGTTACCGAGGTCGGGGAAGAAGGCTGTCGTTGAGGATGTCGTCGCTGGCAGCAGTCACAGGAGTGTGCTCCCCAAAAACCTGATCGCCCCTCTTCCGTACAGGATCACGAAAGGCGGGGTTCGGAGGACTGCTGTCCCTTCTTGCAGTGCACGCCGGAAGGAGGGATGGAGAAGAATTGCGTGGCGGCGCTAAGATCTGGAACGGTGCGAAACCATATAATACAGCGGCGGCTAGGGTAGAGCCTGTCAGGTCGTTCGTGCGAGTAAGACCAAGTATAATAGTAGGCCTTTGGCCGAAACCCCACGTCCAAGTCAATAATAGCCCCACTATCCAAAAGAATCAGAAACGGTCGAGTAATTAAGGCATCCGTTAATTATTAATTAATGACTTAATAAATTTTTCGACTGACACCACACTTAGAGCATGGTTAATAGTATAGCCAACATCCGGCTATATGAAGTTGGCACATCATCTAGAACCAACCTAATAGCCTGCTTACAATAGTTAGTCCCTTTAGTATAATACTATATCATTAATAATGGCCCCACCTTTTATCTCACAAAGTATGTTGGAGCTCCTGCTACAACCGGCTACTCCCTCCTTCCATCTATATAGGGCCTAATGCGTTTTTAAGACCGCCTTTGACTATTGACAAGATTAATAGTACATGAGATATATAATCTGAAAATTATATCATTGGAAGCTCCTTTCACATACGAATTTGACGGTATGCTTTGTGTAAGTTGCATGTCATATATTATTACTCTAAAATTTGGTCAAAGTTAGTCTTGAAAAACGCATTAGGCCCTATATAGATGGAAGGAGGGAGTACAAGTTTACAACCCGCTTCTCTTCTCTCTCCTTCAACTAAGCACAAATACTATATTTAAATCCTTATAGCCTGCTTATGTCATCTAATTGTAGTACTTGCTCTAAAGTTACTCTCCACTGTGTAGTCTGAAATGATGGGCGTGCAACGGGCGGTGCCCTTGGTCGGCGCGCCGCTTCAACAGCGGAAGCAGTGAGAGGTCGCGTCGCCCTGACTTGCCATCAATGTGGAGCGGCGGGCTCAGCTGGCGCCGGGTGGGAAGCGCGCGCGGGAGGGGGGAGGGGTTTTTGATAGGCCAAGAAGGTGAGAAGCCAACTTGGGATCGGTCCGGACGGGGAAATATCATGTGCTCCCATACTCACTAGTTTCATGCATATGACACTAGTCTATGTTACTACTCCCTCCTTTCCGGTTTATAGGGCTTATCTCAAAATCTTAGTTTTTCCATTTTATAAGGATCAATTTGGTTCTTCCCCATCACAAGTTTAGATTTCAAGGTGCATTAAATAATGGCATGCAAGTATTAAGAGAAAATTGACCAATGCATGTAATTTATGCATGCATGCATTGCAATTAATACAATGGTAAACATAAATTTTTGAGGAAAACAAGAGCATTAATTGGGTGCTTTTGCAAATTACTAAAAGTATTCCACCACTCATCATCTACCTTGGTTGGTGAGATTTACGAATTGAGCCCTATAAACCGGAAGTGAGGGAGCCCTATAAACCGAAAAGCAGGGAGTACTACAGTAATGTTATGATGGCTTCATTTATTAGCCTGTAGACTCATCTTGTTTTGGGAAACGCTATGTTACAGTAACATATTATGTTACCACTTCTCGTCGTTCTGCGAGTTGACGGGACACATCAAAGTTATTTAGTACGTACTCTCTCCAAAAAGGGTCGACCATGTCCATGGCTACCATCCCGTGCTCGGTCATTGAGTACGTGCACAATTCACGTGCCATCAAGGAGGAACAATATTGCGTAGCACTAGGTGCCATCATAGTGCACGACTCACTTACGCACTCCTTATCTCCATTTTCTTGCATGACATGTGCACCTTGATGCTAGATGCCCCGCATGTTGGCAAAAGGATGAACAAAGCTCACGTCAAAAAAATAGTGGAAGAACATAGATTCCCGATGACCGAGAAGGAGCAAGGAACCTCGTGGTGGAGCGTCTCCACTCATAATATTTTATATTATTCAGCAATAACAAATCAACCAATCATCTCCACAGTAGACCGGAAGAGTACGAAACATGGCAGCCCAGTGTAGTTACATCATACTACATGGCTAACCCACGCTATCACCATATTTCATGGCCTCCGTGCGACACCTAGCTCTAGTAATCCACCAGCCTGTATCGCTTCTCGCTCCTCGTCTCTCTCAAAGTGCGGCGGGCTGGTGTTTTTGCCGTCTATTGAGGTCGGTTAACTCATCACATGTTAGCGACTCTTGGGTGGGATAGTTTTTTTGTGGGTTTGGGGCAACTTGCTCCAATTTAACCCTCATGTTTGGATACATTAGGGCTATTTGAGCCCCAACTAGCTCAAACTAACTCTAACCCATGGATCCAAACAGGGCCAAAGTTAGTCTCACGAAACACATTAAGCCCTATATACATGGACAGATGGCGTACATGATACTAGCAAAGGCTCACCAGTAGTAGTAGTTCATTGGTTGGTTTCGATTTTTGATTCAGTTTCTGTGCTGCTACCGTCCAATATTCGCATGTGGTTCTTTCTAGAATAAAAAAGGAGGTACTCCTACTTATGTTACTCCCACTATGGCTAGCCTAAGGTTAGTAGGTGACCTTGCGCTTGGCTCTTCGCCTCTTCCGGAAGTCGAACAATAATGATGGTACTACAATAGTACTTCTGGCAATCTGACACCAAATGAACTGCTGCACGTCCACCGCTTGTAAGCAAAAGTTTCTCCTCGTGCTACGAGCCACCGCGCACGCATTGGTGAGGGAGAAGGCGTAGTAAGCAAAGCTTCTCGTTGTTCTGCGTGTTGACGGGACACATCAAAGTTATTAAGGGCTGACCATGCCATGGCTACCATCCCGTGCTCCGTCGTTGAGTATGTGCACTATTCACGTGCCATCGAGGAGAAAAAATATTGCGTAGTAGGTGCCATCGAAGGGCACGACTCACTTACGCACTTCTTATATGATTATCTCCATTTTCTTGCATGATATGTGCACCTTGATGCTAGATGTCTCGCGTGTTGGCTAAAGGATGAACAAAGCTCACGTAAAAAAAGAGTGTAAGAACATAGATTCCCGACGACCGAGAAGGAGCAAGGAACCTTGCGGTGGAGCGTCTGCAAGGAACCTTGCGCGTTTCCCCTGTTTTTTGCCGCCTGCCCACCTATAAACAAATAAAAGAACATGAACCCTTTGCTAACCACTAGAGACGATACATCAGGATGCTAAGTTGAAGATATTTTATTAGTTTATATTGATAACCACGCAAGAAGCCACGCATGTACAGGACGCATGCAGCCACACATGTACACACGCCAATGCACTAACTCATGCCGATCCAACTCATGCACATACGCGCACAACATGGAGCACACAACGCATGTACACAACACATGCATGCACACACACTCGGCCGCAGAATGCATGTGAATAACGCATGCATGCGCACACACTCGGGTGCATGGAGGCGTGCGCCATCTGCGGCGACGTCCGGTTCATCGTGCTATGGCGAAGCTTGCACACAACGGCGCCTACGCATCTCTTGCAGCACCTCTTTGCCGTCGTTGCTCAACGACTAGCTGGAGTTGAAGACGACCGCAACCTCGGCCTTAGAGCTAGCACCGATGAAAAAGCACGCACGATGCACGCACACGAGCACGTATGGAGTGCCCACGACGTGGTGCGTCCCCAGTCGCCTCTACTCCTTCTGCGCACGTTGTCTATGAAGGCGGCTGCATGCCTAATGATGATGTGGGTGAGATCTTCTAGGACTCAAATGATGACGAGGAAAATTATGGGGGGTGTCTCCAATAGTGTTCCTCGGCTCGCACCTCTTGCATCACGGTGGTCGAGCTTGGAGTCATTCTTCTGGTACACGTGGCATCTTAGATCTGGACACAAGGTGAAGTACACCGTCAAGGTCCACGGTCAAGGGGGTCAGGGCGGACGTGACCTCTCACTGCATTCGCTATTTGAAGCGGCGCGCCGGCCCAGGGCGCCGCCCGCTGCACTCCCAGCTGTACCCGCCTCCTCGCTGCATTCAAAAACCTACATTTAAACCCGCGTGGAATGCGAGAAACCAACTCCGGCCACACACGTCTGTTCAGGAGCAGGACGCCGGCCAAGCTCCTCCTTCCACCATTTTGTCCACTCTTTCGGCGGCATCCGACGAGTAGGAAGAGTAGTTATCTGGCATAAAATCCATCTGGGTGGCCCGCCGAGCCCGACAGCTCGCTTCTCCACCTACCTCGCCTAGCCCGTCGGAGGAAGTTGCCGCACTAAGCCAGCGCGTGGTTCCGCAGCTGGCCTCTCCAATACAGCTCGAGGAAGAGTGCCGACTTGCTCCACGCTGGCTTGTCGGGGAGCATGGCGGCACGGGCATCGTCGCTGCCCTCGACACAGCCGCATCGTACAACGCCTCCAGTGTCTGCGACTTCGCCATCCGCCGTCGACGCGCGCGTAGCCACGACATGCAGGCAGAGAAAGAAGCCGCCGCGGATGTCGATGAGGTGATGCGGCTATGGGGATGTGGACGAGGTGACGGACAGCATGTCCCCGCCCGCCGCCACCATCGAGGAGAAGTAGAACACGGGAGGCTGCCTCCGATTGTATCCCATGAAGGCCACTACCGAGGCGACACCGACGAATACAGCCGGTGTCTTGCTCGATTCTTCTTCCGCCGGATGCTGGAGGAGGACAAAGAGATCGGGTGGCGACCATTTAGATTAGGTATTTTAATTCTACCAGGCTGGTTGTAATGGGAGTATTATAAGTAGTATCATGCATGCCAACTACTCCCTTCGTTCTTAAATATAGGAGTATTATAAGAGCATGGTTAATAGTATAGCCAGCTGATGGCTACATGACATTGCCACGTCATCTATAGCCAACCTTGTAGCCTTCAAGTATAATTCTCCCTCCGTCTAGGTGTGTAAGTCATCTTACGAAAACCAAATAATCCCAAAACACTTAGGCGCGGTGCATTAACTTCTACCTCGTTTCTTGTTTCTTGACATATCAACGAATAAGAGATGTGGGTGTGCATGCTTTTAATGACTTGAGACTACCAAACATGACATGCAGTGGTTAGTTCATTGCATGCAATGCTATTAATTAGCAAATAAACATTAAGTTCTCTCGTTTTTCCCTCCTCCTTGGTCATGGTGCACAACCTACAAAGATATGCTATTTCATTAATACAGGGCCCACCTTCCACTCTCACATACTGCATAGGACCATGTGTTGCAGCTGGCTCTTATTCTGTAGCCGGCTCATCTTCTCTCTCCTCTTCTCTCCCCTCCATGTCAGCAGAAAAATAATATTTTAACCATTACAGCCTGCTTACATAAGCTTATTATACTTGCTCTAAGACAAGGGAGGGAAACTTCTACATTCGCAGGGGACGTGGCATTGGCTATTGGGCGGCAACATGCGGTCATCCGGGTACGCCATAAAGGATGCGAAGAGGCATCCTATATCAGCAAGGACCAACTTCCCTACTGATAGCTCATCTAACAGAAATCCCAAGTTAAATGTGTTGAGGCTGGTGTAGTCATGGGATGGGTGACCGGATGGGAAGTGGACTCGATGTTAACTAGAGGGATAGGTCACTGCAAAGGTTTATTATAAACCTTTGCAGTGACCCATCCGTCTACTTAATATCGAGGTCTTTGTTTTGTAATTTTTGACATTTTTTTTGTTTTTTGAACACATGTTAATCAAAGGTTTTTTGAACATAACGCATCCCAAGACATATATGCTTATGTGGCATGGAGTTAATGAGGAGAGAGGTGTTTGTAGTAACATAATATGTTACCGTAACATAACGCACACCAATGCAAAATGAGTCTACAACATAATAAATGAAGGCTTGCATGACACTACATTTATGTTACTACCCACTATGATGATAGTAACATAAACTAGTAATATGCATATGTTACTAGTCTAAATTACTACCCACTATGACTAGCCTTAGAGCAAGTACAATAGTGGGCTTATAGTCTGCTTACATGGCAATTTTGCCTATGTGGAGGAGAGAGACATGAAAAAGTAAGTGGAGTGGGCTCTCAGGCAAGAGCCTAGCTATATGCGGATTCCTAAACAAATACAATAAATGTGAAGAAAGAGAAAGAGAAAAGATTTGAAAAAGTACTAATCTTATAGCCAACCTTATAGCTAACCTTATTGTATGGGTGACTATATGTGTTGGCTATAGGTGATATGGCAACATCTTATAGCCACCAGTTGGCTCTACTATTAACCATGCTCTTAGCATGGTTAATAATATAGCCAACTGATGGCTACAAGGAACCGCCATGTCAATTACAGCCATCATCTATATGCACTCATGCAATAGTGTGGGCTATAAGGTTGGCTATTAGTACATTAGTACTTTTTCCCATCTTCTCTCTATCTCTTTCTTCACATTTATTGCATTTACCTAGGAATGCATATATAGCTAGGATCTTGCATGAGAGCCCACTCCCCTTACTTTTTCACATCTCTCTCTCCCGCAAGTATAATAGTGGGCTTATAGCCCGCTTACATGGCATTTTTTGCCTATCAATACAAAAAAGACACTTTCGTGATGATACATGTTTGTCACAGTAGGTCACGTTTTCTGTCATGCATGTACATCCATGAAAAATTTATGACAGAATCAAGATAGTCATACCTGTGCTGTCGTAGAAGTGTTCCATGACATTACCAAAATTATCATCACGGAAGTGTCCACTTCCATGACGATAAATCGCGCGTCATATAAGTGCTTTCGTCAAGGGTGACCGACACATGGCATCCACCGTAACGGGACGCCGTTAAGCTATCGGGTCCGGTTTTGGATCCGATAACCCGTTAACAGCCCGGACCAATGGGAATTTTCCATGTGTAAAATTCTCATTGGCCGGAGGAAACACGTGTCGGCTCAACGTTCGGACAAATGTCATCCATTCATTGGACAGGAGGCGCCTATGATACGTCGACACGTGGCACGGCCCAACAGAGGCCCATTCTGGTGAAAAGGCTGGCCCGGTTGACTTAGTCAAAAGGTAACGGGCCGGCCAACGAAAAGCCTGTTAACGACCTGTTCGTATATAGCCCATTTACGGCCCGTTACTACCGACCCGTTACGGCCTATCGGAATTAAGCCCAGTAGCTTCATCTAGGCCGTCCAATATGATTCCAGCCCGTTGTAACTTCCGGCCCATGTATGGCCCATGATGTCTTTCGGCCCATATGAGGCCCTTTGTAACTCTCGGCCCATTAAAGGCCCGGGATGAAACTGGCCCATAATGAACAGTGTATCGCTTTATACCCATTAATGGCTCATTATTCCGTCGGCCGTTTCCAGCCCATGTTAACTTTTGGCCTTCTAAGGGCCCATTTATTCTTGGGCTCATTTCTAGAATTCGGTTAGATACAGTCCGTTACTGGCCTGTTCCGTTTGTGGGCCAAATACAGCCCGTGGTTACATTCGGCCCGTTTGTGGCCCGTTAACCCGTTGGGCTGTTTTCATAGCGTTATCAAATATGGCCTTTTAACGGCCCGTTATGGTCCACGAATAGTATGGCCCATGTTTGGCAAAATGATTATACGGCCCGTAGAAGGCCAATGGATCCTATGACCCGTAGAAGGCCCATGGATCATACGGCCCGTAGAAGGCCCATGGATCATACGGCCCATAGAAAGTCCATGGATCCTATGGCCCGTAAAAGGCCCATGGATCCTACGGCCCGTAGAAGGCCCACAGATCCTACGGCCCGTAGGAGGCCCATGGTTACAACAGTCCGTGTGTTGCCATGATTATTGTGGCCTAGTTACCAAAACTAGGTTAATGTGGCCACTAAAAAAACGAGGAAAAGGAACTGCAGTGACTACAAGCAAACAACTAAACAAGACAATAAGGAAATAAATAAGCAAGCAACTAACGCTAGCCTATTATAGCTATTGCACATATTACATCCACTGGGCATCAAAGTTCGCCACCAGTGCAAATATAGGGAACAAAGCAGCATATTACATACACTGGCCGTCAAAATTGGCCACCGGTGCAAATAAACGCAGCAGCAAAACAAGTCCATAACTGAAACAACTTTAGAAGAGCTCAAGAAATGTTATCCTGGGTATCCACCATGCTGGCAATAAGCTTAGCAAGCTTATTAGCTTTGTCCTGTTTGGCGCTAAAATCCTCCAACGCTTGCTGTTGCACCAGAAAGTGTGCATCTGAATGCTCCAGGGACTTCCGCAGTCCTTCTGCTTCTTGTCGCAGCACAGCTGATCGATGTCTTTCAGCTTGTAGTTGAGACTCAAGAAACCGAACTGATTCAGACAGTGAGTTTGAGTAGCTTGTGCAAGCGGTAGTGGACAGTAACTCGAACAGTAAACCAAGATAGGACTTTGGCGTTGCCTCACCGTCTTCAAGATAGTTTTCCTTAGCTGTTTTATCAGCTTTGTTGGAGACCAACAAGGATGTCTCACGATCCTGAACCTTATCTGCATTACTTCCTTTATCATTGCTTAATAAGGCACTCTTCCCCAATATTCTGTCAGCATTCTAAAAGAAGAAACAAGCAGACACATAACAGGTTTAGCATGTACTAGTATATGAAACTCATTTCGGTGAACCAGTTCATTAGTAAGGTGGACAAGATTAAACTACCAAGTCTTCTATTGCCAAGTAGTACATTATAAAAGCATCAAACAAACATATATCTATGTCCTATGGTCACTGCATTGTCTTGCCAAATCAAAATAGAGACACGGTTCAAATCATATCAGTTCAAGAGAAAGAAGCACTGAAAGAATACAAAGCATGGGTAACTAAACGGCACAACAAGATTTCAGATGGGTACCACGGGTCTACATGTACAACAACACTATTGGCCCTGTTATGATGCTAGTAATGTGCATGATATGAGAAGTCAACTGTATACACAATTGAAATTGAAATCAACAGAGCTATTTATAAGAGCAAACCTGTTAAAGAAACATGTGTAAACATACCTGTTGTGCGATTGGAGTTTCCATTGGATAGTTCAATTTAAAAATAAGTTTGTATGAGTAAATACAGTGATACAAGAGCAAAGCAGTATGCACGATAGCAATGGAATCTTAAATGAGAACAGTTGTTCTTCAGGTTTAAGCACTTGTTCTACATGAACAGAGTACAGTAAGACGCAAACATATAGTACTTAAAATAAAATGAGCTCATAGACCTTACCCCATTCTTGGTCCGGGACCAGTAAAGAACAAGGCGTTCCCAGTCATCGTCCAGTAAATGTGTCTCAGGAGAACGTACGGGAATTTGATGAGTTTCTTTGCCAGTGACGTACGTTTTCTTCAGGTAATTCCGATACTGCCACCAAGCATTGTTGAAGATAGCAGAGGTATTAGCACAAGTTACCTCATCCCGAGTTTCCAAATCGGTCCTTCTCTATAGAGAAAAATGGGAAAATTTGCTGTATTATAACCATCATGCAGGTAGAATGTATGGGACAAAGCAAAGTAATTGCCATGAATAACATTACTTACACATAACTCCTGGACAAACACCTGCAACTGGCATTTTCCTTCATCTTCAGTATAATATTTCCATGATGGGAAGATACGCACATAGGATTTAACAACATCAAATGCGATAGATGCTAAACTATGAATGGCTGGTTGTGCTTCCTCCACAGGAATAGGTGTACTAACTGGTGGAGTTGGGGTTCGCCGTGGTAGTACTGGCGCTTTGGGCACTGGAGCTGCCTTACTAACTGCTCTTGTTTGGGAGCTCTATGGTGGAGATGGTGCTGTGTCAACAGGAACTGGGTTACTATGTGCTGGGGTTGGGGTTAGATTGGGTGAAGCTGGTTCTCTGTCCATCGCAGTAGGGGTAAAATCTGCGAGAGTCTGGGTTATGTGTGGTAGGGCTGGTTCTCGTGCATGTACAACCGGGGTGCTATCTCCACCAAGAGGTAGCACTGTTTTATTTGATGACCGTGTTTTTACTCCGCTAGATACTGCCATCACCCGCTCCAATTCAAATGGCTGATAAACATGAAACATAATTGAATGTATAGACATTGTATGAGAGACATATGCAATAGATAGTGTGGAAAAAAGAGGGCATTAAATAATTGACATGTATATTATTTAACTAAAACGGATAGCATGGCATAATTTCACATATATGATGTCTATCTAAACTGGATAGCATAGCATAACATAATTCAAAGATATGATGACTAACTAAACATGATCGCATGACATAATTCACATACATGTTATCTAAGTAACCAGGATCGCATGATTTAATTCACATATGTTATTTATATGCTAAGCAGAGGGCATTCACATATATGATGTCTGAACTAAGAACATGGTGTTCAATATTGTGTATATGATGTCTAAACTATGCAATGCAAGACACCATATGCATGATATGTGCAGTAGAACCGTGCCAAGTTAGAGCGTACACCTCGGTGGGGGAATAGGACTGGTCATCTGTCTCTGAATCCATCTCTGAGGAGCTATCGGGACCCAGCAAGAGATGTGCTTCGACAGGTAGCACTGTCTGCTCTGAAGGCCTTGTTTTCACTCTAGTTTTTTCATCACCCACTCAAATGGCTGATTCACATGAAGAGTAGTTTAATGTTCAAACATTGTCAACAAATGGAAAATTAATGAAGAAAAGGATGGGCTAGATATCATTCAAATATATGATGCCTGGTTAAACAGGATGGCATTGCATAATTCCCATATATGATATTGAAACTAAATAGGTGGCATTACAGAACATGTCTAAACTAAGCAGATGACATATATGATGTTGAAAGTAGGCACTGCAAGGCAACATATGCATGATATGACTAACATCATCATGCAAAGTTAGAGCAAACACCTTGGGGGGTAAATAGGAGTGGTCAACTGCGTCTGAATCCTCCTGAGAACAGATATCTTCCTCTGGATTACAATCTAGAGAGGGGGGGGGGAGGGTTTGCCATTGAACCTACCATGGAGCGATGTCTGCATGACATTGTATTGCCGCACAAAACTCTTCTCTTTTTCTCTACATGTTCAGCATGACTGTGTACAATATCTGACATGCATACAAAAAAATATAGTGAGATTATGTAAGGAGAGCATGCAGAAATCTAGAGTAATTGTAACAATCTAGGGTAATGGTAACAACCAGTGGATGGATCCAAAACTAATGATAGCAGGCTGATGATTGCTTTAATTTAATAAAAAAAGATGATGATTGCTTTACTATTTGTTTCCCACCCAAGATGAACAACATAGGCATACCCTAGGTGAACCAGATATTAGATAGAGATACTATTCATTGCTGCCTCGATATGTGCCCCACAACTAATTTAGAACTCAAGTTTGAACATCAATTTGGACCTGACTTGGAGTCTAAGAGGTGAACAGGACAATAAAGTAGCAGGTCATATTAAGCAATGCATAACATAAGCAGAAACAAAAGAGTGCGACCTCTCTTGTGGACCCGTGCACTCCTCAGGCTCATCTGCTGAGTCGATGATGGTGATGCCATTGCGGTGGGTGCCAGCGGCAGGGAAGGAGATCTGAGGCGGTGAAAGACGGTCAGGAGTCGTGATGTCTGGTTTGGTGGATGCTTCTGTCGATGGAGCAGCTCAGGGGAGGTGGACGACGTCGCGGCAGGAGCAGGACAAACCACACAAAGTTTTCTTCGAGCCCTACCTGTAACTGACGTAATTCTGTAAGGGCTCATTTGGCTTGCATGATTCTAAAAACGCAGGGATAGGAGGAAAAACACCGGAATAGGATAGGAATGCACATGGGAAATAGAGCATTTGTGAACACAGGATTTCTATCAACTTGGGTGTTTGGTTCACAGGAAAAGGAGGAGCAGTGGAATGCAAAGAAACATGGCCAAAATAAAGTGAAACCATATGAAAGCATGCACAGTTAGAATGTTATTCTGCCACTAATGCACTTGGCCTTGTTTTCATGCTTAGGATTTTGAAAAGTAGGTCTAGGTGGATGTTTTGTTCCATTCCTTTCAACAAAATGCATGAATAATTGAATAGTAGAGTGCCATAGGAAAATTTCCTATTGCTATGTTTTTCCGTTGAACCACAATAGCCCTAATGGATCGACATGAATGTAGAGTAATAAGTGATGCGACAAGTGTACAACCTCTTTGCCGTAGCCGTGTCGACCGCAACATCATTGGGTTGGTCGCTGAAGAAGTTGAGGAAGAGGTGGTTGTCGGAGGTGTGGAGGAAGATCTGAGGAATCTGTAGACGGCGTCCAGGGCACTACTCTGTTGTGATGGATCGTTCCATCCTTGGAGCAGCTCCGGTGAGCCGTAAGACGTCAAGGTTGAAGCAGCACAAGACAAACATTGTTAATCTCAAGTGGGATTCTAATAGCATCTCCAATAGATGATGTAAAATGGATTACCAAAAAGTGATAGATATAAAATTTACATCACCAAAAACCACCTGACTACAGCAGATGAGGTAAAAACTGTTGACTCTGAACTTAACTGTCGAAACTGAAATTTACTGTGGAATCTGAATGTTACTGTCGAAGCTGAATGCAATGGTAGCAGAGAGGCACTTCACATGGGATAGTTTAGGGAGGGCCTGCAGTTCATCTTCAACCTACACCCCCTGAGCCGCCAGCCACCACCGGCCGAACCCTGCGCCGCCTCGCTGCCCCGAAACAACTCCCCACCGCCGGTCCGCCGCCGCCTCGCCGCCCCGAAGCAACTCCCCACCGCCCGTCCGCCGCCGCCTCGCCGTCCCGAAACAACTCCCCACCGTTGGTCCGCCGCCGCCCAGGCCAGCCCTCTAGCCCCCCCTCGCGCCAAGCTTTTTCTCCGGAAATCCCCACGCCACCGCCCCACCACCGCGCTCCCACCGCCGGTGAGCAGCACCCCACCCAAACCCTAAGATAGATAGTGGGGTACCTCTCCGGCGAGCCCCCCTCCCCGCTGCGGGTGGTTCTTCCTTAACTTCGGCGATACCCACCACCCACTGAAAATCGACTGACCCAAAAGTCGATTCAATCGACTGAAGTGTAGCTAAATCGGTGCAGAGCAGCAGCATGAGCGAGGGGGCGAGCAGCAGCACGAGCGAGCGAGAGCTGGAGCAGCAGCAGCAGCGCGAGCGACCGGGCGATAGCCGGAGCAGCAGCAGCAGATCTGACTGGTATGGACACCGCCGCCGAAGGGGCCTCGCACTGGGAAGAGCCTCCGTGAAGATGTCGCCCGCGGCGCCGACTTCGAGGTAGCCGCTCCATGGGGGTGCGGGATGGAGCACCATCGGCGCCGGGAGGTCCAGTTAAGGAGAAGGTGCGATGCGATGAGTGTATAACCTCTTTGGTGGCACCGAGTAGGCCTCGGCTTCGTCCGAGGAGTCGGTGAGGATGCTGCGGTTCCGGTGGAGCAGGTTAGGGCGGCACTGTGGGGATGGAGCAGCCGCGATAGACGAGGCGATCGTCGGAGCAGCTCCTTGGAGGTGGAGGACGGGGCGGCTGAACCGGCGGGGCGACGGGATGGACGACGGATCCTCATCCGGGGAGGTGGACGAGGGACGTCGAGCTGTTGCGGTGGACGACGTCGTCGGGGAAGAGGCTCCGGTTGGGCAGCGGTGAGGTGGCGGATGAAGGAGGGTGGGGTTTCGCGGCTGGAGCGGAGAGGTTATGGCGGCCTCGGATTTTGAATGGCAAAAAGGAGGTGATGGGAGGGGGTGAACCATGACTTAGGGACGCGCTTGTCCAAAATGTAGGGTGTGTTACAAAAGTACCCCCCACTGATTTGAACTAGCGGCCCTTTCAGCTCAGGGTTAGAAGGGGGATTTCGCGTGTCGGGATTTGGCAGCTGGAGGGAGTTTTCGCGCGCATTGTAATTTCGGGATAGCAAGGCGCGGGTTGTGAAGGCGACAGTTTTGGGAGCACGGTATCTGAATTTTCGGTATATAACAAGGCGCGGTTTGAATTTTCGGGACAAGCCTAACGTGTAATATTGTAGTTGTACGTACCAAATCAATTCACACTTCCCTCAACCAAAAAGAAAACAAAAAAAATAAAACTATTCACACCACACAAAGAGAGAGTCTTGCCCCGTTTTACTATAAAAATGCTATTTAAAGCTACTCATACCAACAATTTAGTGCAATTAAATGCTATTCAATAGTATGAATGCATGTTATGTCCAATTAAAATTTTTCGCTGGCTGTATAATGCATGTAACCAACTCATACCAACATTTTAGTGCATTCCACATGTTTATACTACCGCTGCAATTCGAGCTGAATTTGAATTCGTTTCTCTATTTCAATAAGAATCTACAATCATGATTGTTGCCAACTTCAACCATCATTCGTGTATTACCGTAACAACACACCACATGATTACTATAGAGATAGATATGAACTATGTGTACTGTATGAACACGAATTCAATCTTTTGAATACACTAGATGTTGATTCCAAATAATAGTACATTTGATGTACTAACTATATATTCATAATCTAAACCATGTTCCATACGTACACTGTGTTTATCACACAAAGTATAGTGCCCCGCCCCCTACATTATGACAAGTATTTAGCCCTGAGCTGCAAAAGCCACACATTAGCCCAAATTATAATCAATGTTCTATATATTATATGTAGTACTAGCAAGATGCTCATGCGTTCCACAGAACATCAACATGATCAAGGGGAGGCCTTTTTTTGCAAATATGGAGAGGGGTGTGGGTATGTTTTTTCAAAATTGCCATAGTTTCCTTCCTATCCGTCAGATATAAACCGGACGGCCTATATTGCAGGATGGCAGGCACACCATCATCAACAACTCTGTTTTTTATAGGAGTAGAGATAAAATATATTATATGTAGTATAACATGTTCATAACCACACCATGTGTATCACCGTTATATATATTCACGCATGCGTCGGTTTAAAACACTATGCTAAATTCTTCAAATATCCGAATTCGCTTTTTATAATGAATTATGATATCTATTCGTCTTTTACACCCACACAATCCTCTTATCTTTGTAGCTAGCGCTAACTTTCTCTCATGCATGCACACGCCCGCATCCCTCTCACCCTCCCTCAGCATTCTCTAGCTCCATCGCGCAAATTCGTCTTTTCACTTTAGGTCGTTCACCCACGGTGTGTGTAGGCCCCAGCTCCTTCTTTACGGCACACATCAATCGATATGCCTCTCTAGCCAGGTGTGCCTACCACAAACACAAGCTTCCCCTCTTCTCTTCATCGTCCATGCCTCACTCCCACCACTCTTTTCATCGATCTCGCACTCGCACACTCCTTCCCCCTCGATATAGTATGCCTCTCGCACCACCTCTTAGATGCATCCCTCTCTCTCTATCCTTCTCCCCTGGCCTTATTTGCTTCTAACACACACATCCATGTATACCGATCGATTTCCCTACATATACCTAGGTCGACTTTAACTATTTTACCCCCACCCATCGATCGACGTACCTCACAAATTATGTCTCTCCTTTCTCTGACAGAGGACGATTGATCTTCCTATGTAGTTATGTCTATTTACCACAGCCATATCACCCCCCTCATCATTCGTGCATGCCTCCTGACCCGTCTCTCACACGCACGCGCACAGACAGGCAGCCATCCCCTCTCTTATTGATATTGCAGGCGTGCCCTCCGTCTGTCTAGCAAGCCTCTCCCACCATTTGTTAGAAGCAACTCCACTACCACCCCCTCCAACACTCTAGCTCTGTCTCTCTCCCAACCTTATTCCTCTCCCATACATATGCATGGATGCCGATCGATCTCCCTTAATACATAAGGTAGGCCTCTCTCCTCCTCCACACATATACCAGCCATTGTACCTCTATAGTTAATAAGGCCTCCCCCTGCACCACACACTGATAGTCGAGCGCCGTAGGTAGGTATCCATGCCACAGAGACAAACCACACATGTCCCCTCTCATGTTCCAGTAGGCCAGCCACCCTATTCTTTGACATGGGCACACACAAATTCGACGACACTCTTTATCGATCGCGCGCGCACACACACACATCATCCCTCTCTTCGATTCTATGGATACCTCAAGCCGATGATACCTCCACTCTCTTCTCGTGATCGCCCCCTCTCTATATATATATGATATATCCAGGTCTCTATTTTCACACACATTGCATATGTTACATTTTTTGATTGACACCCCCCAAAAAAACACTCACGAACCCACACACTATATCTCTCTACGTTTGTGTCTCTCTCACACAACCCCACATAGGTGGTGTACGTACACGAAGAGAATAGGTGCACGTACTCACGCTTCGTGCCCAGCCACACCCGCGCGGGTACACGGTGGAGCTCATTTCTGTACAAAATGGCAGCCCACGTGCAAATTTGAACGCGTGTAGCGGTTGTTTACCTACGGAGGTCGTGTACCATGCGTGCACGAAACAAAGTTCGACTTGATGCGTTGGCGCGTTATTTTTAAATAAAGTTATATCGCTCAATGGTACGTACACAGAATATAAAATGATTTTTATGGAGAAAAAGGTAGTCCGCTCCACTATATACAATGGAGCCTGCCTGCCTGGGTTTGTTTCTCTTCAGAGTATCTCACACAAGGCGGCGGCGGCCTCTCTCTCTCTCACCGTTGGTCACTGATCCGGCCGCATCCCGTCCGCTGGCGGAAAGGGAGGATGTGCATCGTTTCTCTGTTCGACGGCGCCGAGGCAGCGTGTCCCGATCTGCGGTACCCGCCGTTCTCTCTGACCAAGCTCCGGCGCGGTAGGGCCTACGCCACCTGCTTGCTCCCGCAGTATGGGCAGATCCCGCCTGTCGCTGCTCACCTAGTTACATCCCGACGACCCCCAGGTATCCCCTCCAGCCTTGCTCCACTGCCCGTCTTCCCACGTCGCTACATGTGGATCTAACATAGTTCTTTGCCCAAAACATAGCTCATCCGGCGTACTTTCCATATTGCAATCTCATCCTCACACCGTTTTAGACAAACACAACCGAGTTGTTATCTTCCCTTAGGACATGGAATATGCTTCTTTTTTGTCGTCGCATGTGTCATCAACTGTTATTGGCCAGTAATTGTTTCCTTTCTACCTCTTTTTTGCAAACAGGGCTATCCATTTCACCTCGTTGCTATTGCGACCTTTTGGTGAACTGCACAAATCACTTTTTTATTAAGAGTGTTTTGTGCAGTTGTACTAAAATGTCACACGGGAAACATCTACATTTCAGTGCGACTGCACAAAGGGAGATTGGTTTGGCTCTATCCTCCTCATCCAACTCCGAGCCTAATCTTCTCCAACTATTTGCTTAATCTTCTCCAACTAGTTAGTCTTAAGAGAGACTGCAAAGGTGAGCGGCTTCTATTTGTGTGTTTATTGTTTCATCAGCAGTCCTCTATTATCGTAATCACACTTAATATCTTTGGAACAGGGACACTCAGCTCTATTTTAGTGGAACTGCAAAAATGATCGGAATGTTGCATGCTCCAGACGGCTACTTTTTTCCCAACATGCCTTGTTGATTTAGACAGAGCTGGGGGGACGTTCCTGCCAATGAAAGCATGGATCAATTTTAATTTAACACCTTCTCACAACTTTGTCTTCAGTTGTGATGTAAATATTAGCTCTGATATGCTAATCATTGAGATGCATTAGCAAGGAAGTTAGTTTTTTATTGTTTCCGAAAGAGCATCGATGGCAAGACACACTAAACAAAAGCTGAAAGCTCAGAGCATTGTACAATTTCATGTCACTGGAAAATTATTTGTATAGTACGTCAATTATGTAAACAAATGCTAGAATCTTGATAGCATTGCCGGAAGCCTCTTCAGCATCCAGGTCCATGTGCCATGCACAAAATTATACTTCCTCCATTCCTAAATATTTGTCTTTTTACAAATTTCAAATGGACATATTTTAGAGTGTAGATTCACTCAGTTTGCTTCGTATGTAGTCACTCGTTGAAATCTCAAGAAAGACAAATACTCCGTAGTTTATTTAACAACGGAGGGAGTAGTGTACAACCGCATGGGATACTCAGCCCGGTTGTTGCGCCGCGCTAATAGTGAGTAGTAATGAGCAGTCAAATCATAAGCCCCACCTTTCCCACTGTAAGTTGCTCGGAAGAAGCAATCGTCAATACGCTCTAAAGTCTCTCTGGTGGTGGAAATGCATGGAGAGAAATGCATCAGAATGAAGTGCGCCCTGTAAACTGTGACGAAGGGAGGAGTAGTATGAGGCCCTGTTTGGATCACCGTTTCTCTTTTGAATACACTTGTAAAAAATAAACACTTGCGCCCGTCGTTTCAATTCCGGCTGGAATTTGCATAGTGGCCAGTTACTTACAGGTGTAAGTTATGCGCCTCCGTATTGAAATACAACCATTCCAAGCATGGCCTGAATGTGCAAAACCAAGTACGCGTATGGCCAGTCGGTCAATGCACTTCCTCTTGGCATATCACTGACATGTGGGACCGGAGTGTGAGCAAACCGATCTCAATTGACGGCAAAATTGCCAACCCGCCATTCCTTGAGAGAGACGAGGAGCAAGAACACAAAGACGGGCTCGCACGGAGGCCAAGATATATTCGAGCATGGTTGATTGATATCATCATTACATGTTCGATGTTTTTTAACACTACCATTGGGCTGCCGTTTTCCGCCCTTCTCCCGAATAAATGTGTACCTTATCAGAGATTAAAATAAAATAAGACTACAGACGCTCCACCATGCGGTTCTAGTAGTAGTACTACTCGTACAACTATAAACCTTGTGCTTGGCTCTTCGCCTCTTTTTGAAGTCGAACAATGATGGTACTCCGCATGTTGGGTACTACAGTGTATGCCCGTGGCAATCTAACACCGAATGAACTGCTGCATGTCCACCGCCTGGGCGAGGGTTGGTTGCATTAGTCAAAAGGCGTAAGCGAGCTTCACCTTGTCCTGCAAGCTTCTCCTCGTTCTGCGAGTTGACGGGACACACCAAAAAGTATTGTAGTCCATACTCCCTCCTTTCCGGTTAATATGGCTTAATCTTTTTTGCGAGTAAATGAGAGAGCTTTATTCATATATAAGCATTCTTAGGACGATCAGCCAAGAGACTGGTCACTAGGAAGCGAGGTACCCCGCAAAAAAAGAAGAAGGAAGCGAGGTGTTTCATCAAGCCAGCTCTCGGCCACATTCAAAGTGCAGCAAGCACGGTTCGCACAAAGATGCGCGCAAGGTTTGCTGACCTGTTTACATGCTGAATAAAAAAAAGATGAAATATTACCGAGCGCTCCTATTTGTAAAAGGATCTGAGCCAGAATTAAGCGAGAATTGTGGCGATTGTTCCATGCAATCAACTTCCATTATCACATGCGAGAACCCTCGAAGAGAACCAAATGTGTTGAAGATTGCTTTATCACATTTTTAAAATATAATAAGAGTGCAGACGCTCCTCCATCCGGTTCCTAGTATAGTATAGTACATACCTCTATAGTAGTAGTACTAGTACTAGTAAACTTTGCGCTTGGCTGTTCGCCTCTTCGGGAAGTCGAACAATAATACCAGTACTAGTATAGTGCATGCTTCTGGCAATCTGACACCGAATTAACTGTTGCACGTCCACCGCCTGAGCGAGGGAGAGCTTGCATTAGTCAAAAGTTTCTCCATGTCCTGCAAGCCATCGCGCGCAAGCTTCTCCCGTCCTGCAAGCTTCTCCTCGTTTGGCAAGTTGACGGGACACAACAAAGTAATGCTAGTCCATACTGCCTCCTTTCCGGTTAATATGGCTTAATTTCAAACGAGATAAATACACTGTCTGTCACTGTATATTTGTAAAAATATGGTCAATGGACTTCATAATACGCTCATTGCGCTCAATATATACATTTTCCGATGTTTATACGGTCACTAGCTCACCCTGGCTGAGTATGTGTGTGCATGCACGTGTAGGTTGAGCACTTGAGCGTGACCGTGTGTGCTCCGTCGTGTGCTCGGACATGCATGCATTAGGGCGTCGCGCGCGTTTTTGCGTCCATGTGTACGTGTGACTATTGCATGCATGCACGAGGTTCTAGTCCCTTACATTCACATGTTCATAAGTCAATGCTTTGTCAAAACGTTGCATGCAACGTTTAATCATTCGTTGTTCACGCATGCATTCCCGATATTAATACGTTGGTAAAGACAATTTCTTGAGGAAAACGAGCCCATGAATTGAGTACAAAGGGGACCAATAAGCCAGGATGGAGGGAGTACCAATAGTGAACCGGAAGGAGGGAGTTGGTACTAGTAGTACAATACTACGTAACAACGTGCAGTAATAAAATTCCTCTATGCGCATCCTGTCTACTCACGTGTCATGCAAGAAAATAGAGATAAGTACAAGTGAGACTCAGAAACGGTCATACATGTAGGGTGAGTATGTGTAGGGGCCACTAAGGAGCAGTCAAATCACACAGTAAGTTAGTCGGAAGAAGCAACCATCATTTCACTCTTCAATGACACGTACACAATATAAAATGGTTGATATGGAGAGAAAAAGAAAACCACTATATATACACTAGTAGGAGCCTAAGCTACAAGCCTGCTTGCTTGGGTTTCTCTCTCCACAAGCATAGAACGACGGTGGCCACACCGCTGGTCACATATCCGGCCTGATCCCGCTGCAGGGGGAAGGGAACAATGTTCTGCGTAGACGCGGTCGACATCGGCGAGGGAGAAAACCCACAGTCGGTGCGTCCCAACCGCCCTTCTAGCTACAACCTGACATCCCAAGTAGTAGTACATCTTCCTTTTGGAGCCGGCTTGCTCCACTGCCGCAGCTCCCCACGTAGCTCCATCTCCATGTCGATCTTTCTCTACTTCTACCGGCTTCTATTTGTGATGAGTTTATGTCTCATGAACTAGTGCCAGTACTATTATTCTAATCACACTTCTTCAATATCTTTGCCATCAGGGATGCTCAGCTCGATTTTAGTGGAACTGCAGAAAAGCATCATATGATCCGAGGGTGCCAGCCGTCTTTCCTTCGACAGGTTCTACCTAGCCAGGAAATTAAATCCTGTTTAGGGTTTAGGGTTTAAGTCGTAGTGACCCCATCAGTAGTTTTTCTTTTGTACACGCTCTCACAACTTTTGTCTTTAGTTGTGAAGTAAAAAATTGGTTATGATCTGTGAATCATTAAGATGCATCAGCATGCGTGTTAGTTTTCCTTTGCATTTGATGGAATGTTGTAACGGGGCAACCTTGGAGTAGGAATAAAAATGGAGTGGGAAGTTTCTGTTTTTCCGAAGAAAAAATGGAAACGGAGAGAAACAACATTTCGTTTCGTTGGATCGCGCCATCGAGCAAAACCAATGTTTAAATCCCGTCTGTCGTGTTCGTGTCTCACCCTCCTACACGGCTCCACCCCACATGGTCGCTCGGCATGCCACTCACCACAAACCAATTATACGATAACTTTCCCGCCTACTTGTTGATGGATCGCGCCATGGAGTACTAGCACTACTGGAAGAGATTGACGAGTTGGGGGAGGACAGCTAGCTATAGCACGGACTCCCAAGAACTTTTTACATGCATGTTGTGGCCGGCTATTGCGACCTTTGAACGCGGAGCAGTCGCGTGCACCGGGAACCGGCGCAGGCGACGCTCTCTCGGCCGGCGCACCGCTTCAATGCCAGCGCCAGTGAGAGGTCGTGTCCGCTCTAGCCGGGCAGGAATGCGGCACTGACCGTTTTGGGCGGGAAGCACGCGCGGGTGATGAAGAGGGTTCGGGTTGGTCAGGAGCGGGCGTGGCAGCGGTCCGGACCCCCGCAAACAAGAGGTGTTGTACGTTAATATTGCTGCGTATATAATTAACAGTGTAAATAATGTGCCAGTTGGACAAATATGATTGGAGATGGAGATGGAGATGGAATTTTACGTAAAATATGCATGTCTATGTCTTTTTGTTTTTTTGCGGGAACAAACTTGTATTACTCACGTAGCTAGGCTACACTCGGAGTTACAAAGTTCGACAATGCCATCTGGGCCTGAACCTAGCCAAACAGCGATACGGCCACTAGTCCTACTATAATGAGCTAAAGTATGACTGACAATGTTGTTGTTTCGTCGAATATGAGGAATACAAGTATTTCGGAGTGCCATGAGCGATCTAATCTCACACACCAAAAAACCAAACCGAGATCTATCAAGATCTTTATTCCTAATCCTAACCATATTTGTAGCTTCAAGGCAGTCGGTCTCGATATTGATATTTGGAGCTTAGACTCCCCATGTACTTTATTATATTAATATAATTTACCGTAGAAATACGGTGTGTGGGTCAAAAAAAAGATTACTCCATTGCAATGCGAGCGAGAAACCCTCTTTGATGGCCAACAATTCTACTTCCAATGCGTTCGCGCAATAACACAAGCTTCTACATGAAGAGAAAATTATAACACCCCCATGATCCCTTAGTATCATGCCTGTACCAGCAGTTTCGTTCTCTGGCATAAAGGAACCATCCGTATTCAGTTTTACCCAACCATCCTCAGATGCATGTCTATGTCTATGTGTGTGTGTGCGCGCGACGACTCTCGCGACCTGGAAGCGGGGGCGTGTTTTTGATCGAGTTTTCTTTCTTGGTACGTTAAAAAATTGTCCGCCAGTTTTTGTTTATTTTTTCAGGGAACACGCGTATTCTATTTAAAACCACAGCTATGGGGAGATTTTTTTACTCCATTGTATATAGCCTCTTGTTTGATAGGGTTTCTCGCGTCTCGCTCTCTCACCCTCTCCATATCAAAACAAGATGACAGTGTCCACTCTATCTCTCGCCTCACCGGTGGTCACAGATCCGGCTGAATCCCGTCCATTGCGGGAGGTGAGGAGGTGCAGCGTTGACATTGTCGCCGCCGGCGATGGAGGAAGCCGATGCGCATCGTCCTCTTGGAGCCGGTGCTGGCACGGACGAAGGTCCTCCGCGCCCTTGTTCACTGCCGTCGTGTGGGCAGATCCCGCCCGCCCACCTAAGCGACATCTCGCCCACCTGAGGTATAACTTCTTGTACTGGTCCAGCTCCCCAGGTCGCTGCATGCGGGTTTTCTTCTATGCGACTACTCCCCAGCTCCCCATGTATAGTAGCTAGGGTTTGTCGGCTGGTCCAACAGCACCTACTATTATAGAGGAAATGCCACTTGAAAAGTTGTCTTGCTTTATGCCTCGGTGGAGGTATACATGTTGTTTCGACAAAAAGTACATGGTGGTTGTGCGGTCATTGTCCATATGCTCCTATTGCTGCTGCTAATCTAATACTATCACTGGTTAAATGAAGAAATACTTTTTTTTCTCGGGTATCCTGGTTTAGTTCCCATCAAGATAATCATGATGCTTCTGTTTGTTGGTGTACTTTTCATTAATTCTTATTGACAATTGAGATGTCGTTGTTAATTATGTACCACTGCCAAAACAAAGTAACAACACTATAACCCTTTTTTATATTTTTGCAAACAGCGATGCGTATCTCCATACCCGGGCATGTCTTCCTCAATTTTAGTGGAACTGCACAAAATTGGATGGCCATTGTTGTTCCACCTCACTGTCCTCTGCCACGTGGTTCTTCCTTCCTCGAGCTTGATTAATGAGAAGAAACAGACCACAATGAGGATTTGTCGAACTTCATAGGTTCCTCACCCAAACTTGATGCCAAATGGATGATGCATCACCCCGATGACCTACCGATGCTCATGGTTGCGTCGGCTGGTGAAGCTGATCGATTTTCCACGAAAAACAAGCTGTCTTCCATCAGTGCTCTTTGCTTGTTACCCACAAAGATGATATCCTTCATTAGTTCACATTGGTTGCGTTGGAGACGCAGTCGTCTTTCACGTTGGTGCAATTTTATCACACAATTGGCTATGAACCAAATGTTTCCTTGAAGAAGGATCGACGTTGGTACTACGAGCATACGTTTTGTATTGATTTCTAAGCCTTCTCACAACTTTGTCTTCAGCTCCCCTGTAATTTTATTTGTCCAGTTATTAACTTTGATTAAAAAAATGGTGTGGACTAAAAACCCGGATGGACGTAGTAGCCCTCCATTTTTATTTACTCTGCATATTAGATTTGACTAAAGTCAAACTTTGTAAAGTTTGACCAAGTTTAGGCCGAACACAACAAACCATAATTATTGAGAGAGGGAAAACAGTACATACTCTCAAACCTTTCCGATAATTGAAATTAAAATTCTTTATTTGTACACACTCTCACACGTTTCCGATAATTTGGCGCATTTGTGGTTGTTCACTTAAGGGAGGGTAGTGTACCGCACGTGAAGGACAGGAAGTGCGACCAGGACGCGTGGATCGTTAGTTCATCGGAAGTAGTAGTTTTCTTCACTGGTACGTTAAGGGGCTGTTTGATTTGTGACTATGGTTGCCACATGTTGCCACACCTAAGGTTAGGCAACTTTGACCAACTTAGAAGGGTGTTTGGTTCAAGCCTTACCTTAGGAAATATACTTTTTGCCACACTAGGGCCCCACATGACATACACTCAAAAAGTGTGGCAAGATTCCCTTAGGCTTGCCAACTTGTGGCTCTCATTTTGAAGAACTAACCTTAGGCAAGTGTGGCAAAATTTGTGTGGCAAAATGTGGCATTCCTAGGCCTAGAACCAAACAGCCCCAAAATAAAGAGTTTCGTTTCGTACTTACACAATTTAAAGCGATTGTTATGGAGAGAATAAGGAAACCACTCCGCTATATATTAGTAGTATACACGAGTACTATATGGACACAACTTCATTGACTTAGTGCACCTGCCTTTGGGTGTATGACAGGTGGGCCCAAAGTGTGGCTGGCCCACCTGTCATACAGCCAAAGGCAGGTGTAGTTAAGGCACCGGAGCTCAGTCCGTAACACAATATATATGTAGTACACTATATAAGCTGGAGCCTCAGTGCTTGTTCGCTAGGGTTTGCACTCTCCACACTCTCGCCGCACTACATATATATACACGCTGGAGGCTCAGCGTTCCTTTGCCAGGGTTGGCTATATTCACAGTCTCTCACCCTCTTCACAAAATCTAAACAAGACTGCGTTGTGGCCTCTGTCTCTCTCACCCCCATCACAGCTGGCGAAGGAGGCGTCCGGATCCTGTCGCACCGGGAAGGGGAGGAGGTGCAGCGTTCACTCTATCGCCTTCGACGAAGGAGGCAATCCACTGCCGGCTGCGCTTTTCTCTTTCACCCAGCACCTGTGCGGGAGGGCCACCGACCCCTTCTTCCTCGCTGCCGTACGTAGTGTGGGCAGATCCGGCCTCCCGCCGCACGCCTTGCCACATCCCGACGACCCTAAGGTATAAGTTTCTTTGAAACCGTCATTGCTCTAGCTGCATGCGGATCTTTTTCGATTCTGTAGTCGAATCTAGGTCTTGGTTCAAAGAGGAAAGAAGGGTGCGGTGGGGTGGAGCATGAATCTAGGACGTGGTTCAATGAGGAAAGGAGGGAGGGAAAGTAGTATAGACTAGCTATCCAGCCACATTGTTGGTCGAAAAGGGAAAAAGGGGTAACCCAATACACGCATCTGTAAGGAACCGATCTCTTTGTTGAAAAGGGAAAGAAACTGGGGGGTCAGGTAGTTTGTGCAGGACTAGATTTGCTGCCCTCACATAGGAAAAAGTTCCAAAGAGAACAAATATGGGACCAACGCAGATATGCTGCTTGGCTACATACACTGCATCACCCATTTATACGCGTGGACACACATGGTGCTGGCATGGCCCATGTCCCATGTCATGTCCCATACAACTATTTTGCTGTTGTTAATCTAAGAATACTGCTGGAAAATTGAAGCAATGCCACTGTTAAAAATAAATTACATTCTTAACGAATGTTGTTTTAAGAGAATGTCTCTGTTAATATGAATCAATGCAACCGTTTTAGAAATGCTACTGTCCTACTTTGTTTTCCATCAAGATAAGTTAGGTGCATCTTTTTGTCGCCGTTTGTTTCATCCTCCTTTATTGGCCAGTAATTGTTTCCTTTTTTGCCTCTATTAAAACAGGGATATCTATTCAACTTGTTGCCTAGCAAACTTAAACATCACACCGGCGACTTTGCTTGATTTCAGTGCAATTGCACAAAACGAGATTGAATTTCCTATTCGTGTTGGCAGATTCGTAGGTGATCTTGTGTGCGTCATGACAGGTTGGTACTTGCCTTCATCCACATGATCGTGCAGTGTGTTTTGAGATGCTGTGCTACTTGTATTGGTACTGTTTTAAATAAAGGTTGAATTGAAGCTACTGTATTGCTCTCTTTTCCCATTAAGTAGTGAACACAAATGGTACCAACCCAGACATGATGCTTGTTGCTTTGTTACAACAAACTCTGCATCACCCCCTTTATAAGTAGATGGAAGCACATGGTGTTGTTGCGCCCACTCTCCCCTGGAACTGTTTATGCTTTTTCTTAATCTAATGCTGATGGTAAAATTAAGCAATGCCACTCTCGGAATTAACTGCTGAACTGTTTCAAGAGAATTTCTCTGTTAATATGAATCAATGCAACTGTTTTAGAAATGCTACTATCCTATACTTTGTTTTCCATCAAGATAAGGTAGATTCTTCTTTTTGTGGCCGCATGTTTCATCCTCCTTTATTGGCAGTAATTGTTTCCTTTTTTTGCCTCTGTTAAATCAGGGATATCTATTAAACTTGTTGCTATAGCAAACTTAAATGTCACACCGGCGACTTTGCTTGATTTCAGTGCAACTTCACAAAACGAGATTGGATTTCCTATTCGTGTTGGCAGATTCGTACGTGATCTTGTGTGCGTCATGACAGGTTGGTACTTGCCTTCATCCACATGATTGTGCAGTGTGTTTTGAGATGCTGTGCTACTTGTATTGGTACTGTTTTAAATAAATGTTGAATTGAAGCTATTGTATTGCTATCTTTTCCCATTAAGTAGTGAACAAAAATGGGACCAACCCAGACATGATGCTTGTTGCTTTGTTACAACAAACTATGCATCACCCCATTTATAAGTAGATGGAAGCACATGTTGTTGTTGCGCCCACTCTCCCCTGGAACTGTTTATGCTTTTTGTTAATCTAATGCCGCTGGTAAAATTAAGCAATGCCACTCTCAGAATTAACTACTGAATCTTAGTTCAAAACTGCAACACTTGTTAGGGATTGGCGGGATTACCATTTTTGTGGCCGCATGTTTCATCCGCCTTTATTGGCCAGTAATTGATTCATTTATTGCCTTTGTTAAAACATGGATATCTATTCAACTTGTTGCTATTGCGACATTTTGCTTCACTTAATTTTGGTGGAATTGCACAAAATGAGACCGGATTTCCATATATGTGTTGAGATCTCTTTTAGATCTTCCTCAGGAGTTGTTTCAAATCTTGGTCTTGAAAGGTCAGTACCTACTTTCCTCAGAATTAACTATTGAATCTTAGTTCAAAACTGCAACACTTGTTAGGAATCGGCGGGAGTACCATTTCTGTTAGGGATCGGCCAGAGTACATGTTTAAGAAATGTATTGTTCAGATAATGTCTTTGTTATTATATATCAGTTACAGTGTTTTACAAATGGTACTATCCTGCTTTTTAGTTCTTTCTACATGTTTAACCAAGGTATTGTTAAGATAATGTCTCTGTTAAAATGAATCAGTCGCATTGTTTTAGTAATGATACTTTTGTGCTTTGTCGTTCTTTATACATGTTGAAACAAGGCATTGTTAAGATAATGTCTCAGTTAATATGAATGAATCACACTGATTGAGAATTGCGACTCTCCTGCTTTGTTTCCCATTAAGATAAGGTAGATCAGTAGATGTTTTTCTTCTGGGAGTACAAGTCATCAACCGTTATTTCTCAGTAATTGTTTCCCTTATACCTATTGTTGCTTACAGGGATATCAAAATTAAAGCTCGGTTTTATTCCAACTTTGATTTTAGTTGAACTGCACAAAAGGAGCCAATGTGTCTAAGGCAAACTGCTACATTAGTTGGTCTAGTTGGTCTTACCACTTTGCAGAAAGAAGCAGTCGCTGTTTGCGCTACATTACACAAGGAATGATCGAGAAGCTTTATAGAGTATTAGTAGACGCTGGTGACATGACTAGTCTGCAGAGAGAATAGGAAACTCTACAACACGTGGAGTGCACTGGGCAAAAAGTGCCCAAACAAGTACAAGAAGCCAGGACAGGACTCCAAATCTGTCAATGTCATTCTAAGCAACAATGATGGGACATCTGGGTATGGTAACCTATTCACCATACTTTCAGTTTGTTATTTCACCGATTGGTGGGTTGACACTGGGGCCAATATTCATGTGTGTGCTGCTGTGTCTTTGTTTTCTTGCAGCATATAAATACGATATCCACAGGGATGCTCAGCTTGATTTTAGTGGAACTGCACAAAATGTCTAGATGGTTTGTGTCCTCCATAATACTTCATCATGCACAATACATCAAATGGTTCTCTAATCATTCGTCGTCACCTTGAGCCACCGGACTATATGTTTGAATGGTGCTGCCAGCGTTGGCCACTAAGAAGGGTAAGAAGAAAGACAAAAAGAGAGATGGCTGCTTTACTTGTGGTTCGGAGGAACACTGGGCAAACAAGTGCCCAAACAAGTACCAAGAAGCCAGGACAGGACTCCAAGTCTGTCAATGTCACTCTAAGCAACAATGATGGGGCATCTGGGTATGGTAATCTGTTTACCGTACTTTCAGTTTGTTAGTCCACCGATTGGTGGGTTGACACTGGGGCCAATATTCATGTGTGTGCTGACGTGTCTTTGTTTTCTGGCAGCATATAAATACGAAATCCACAGGGATGCTCAGCTTGATTTTAGTGGAACTGCACAAAATGTTCAGATGGTTTGTGTCCTCCATAATACTTTATCATGCACAATACATCGAATGGTTCTCTAATCATTCGTCGTCACCTTGAGCCACCGGACTATCAGATGACAAACTGATGACAAACCCTGCCTGTTCCACAATCATAGGCATTACATATTTTGAATGGGAAAAGCTTGTCAAAGTTTAATCATTGATGTTAGTAAGAAGACATTAGTTTAATATATTGGAATTGGAAAACCTTGTCAATTTTTGCTCATTGATGTTAGCCAGAAGACATGTATTTGATATTTTTGAGTGGGACACCCTTTGCCGTGAGCAACGTCGATCGTTTTTTCCTATTCCTGTCTTCAGTTCAGAAGTAAATATTTACTCTGCTGAGATGCATAGTCACATGAATGTTTACTTATGTAAGGTATTTTAAGAGTTTGTTCTGAATGTTTTCTATGTAATGCCAGGCCTTGTGAGTTTGATTGCAAAGTTGAGCTTGGAATGTTGTGGCATGCGGCATCATGAGCTGTTCATCGTGCCTCCTGAGAATAATGCTTCGTATTATTTTGCATGTTGATCTAATGCCCATGATTTGCATGTTAAGAAGAGCATCCTCTTCTGTTGTTTCTGTGCTTAAGAAGTTCATTGTCTTATGTTTCATTCATAGCCTATACGACAACTCGGGTAGGTTAGAGGTGAAACCTTATGATCTTCCGACAAACTCATCATCTTAGGCCGTGATTGGATCATCGTTTTCCAACCAAAACCGCATGTAAAACTCACGCTTGTAAATAAAAGCAGATGGTCGGGCGAAGCGCTTGGTTGGTCGATTTCGACTAGTAAAATATACACTGGTCTCTCAAATTACACGCGTAACCTGCCGGATTTACTTACAGACCTCGGGCCCTCGGTTTCATTATGCTTGTATTTTACGCGTTGTTTCTGATGACGAGTAAATTACACTTGTATCTTAATACTGGTGTGAAATAAACCGGAGCTCCCAAGCGCGACCTTACCGTTTCATGCCGTCTCAGTCTCTCGAAGGTGCTCATAGGTGTCCGATGATCCTGGCTTCCTGTATGAGCAGCGAACGCTATATCAGACCATCCGTAGGGCCCGCGAGGCCCTCTCCGTCGTCCTTCAAGTTGTTGCGCTCGCCGTGGCGCCAAGCATTGTCAACATGGTCAACGAACATGAGGATTCAGGAGATGACTTTATTTTGACTGGATGACAGTAGGGACCCACTAGGGCCATAGACGTACGTACGCAAGTGCCTCTATATTTTTTTTGCTTCCTCCTGGTTTCCTGACATCACGGTCCCACACCATTGTAAACCTATGTAGTCAATAAACGAGAGAATTGCACAAGGAACGGCCGACAGCTGGGACCAAGCAGCTTGAGTAGTATTTGTGTTTTTGAGGTGTGAGCACTGCAGAGTTTTTCTTGAGCGATGTTTTCGTTATTGTTCAGAGGAGAGCAGGGTATTAACTGGGCGGGCTATGGCCCGTCTAGCCCAGGCCAGATATCCAGCCCAGATATTAATTTTTTTCAAGCTGAAAATGGCTAGCCCAGCTATACTTTTTTTAGGAATACCCAGGCAAGGTCAACTTGTTATTCTCTGCCCCGCTGGGCTGCAAATCTTTCCTAGGAGGGATGCATTAGGCTTAACAGGAAAATGGGCTTTAATAAATATTAAATGGGATGTAATTATAAAAACTGGGCAGTAACAATAAAAAATGCACCAAACACGTAATTAGTTTATAAAATATTTTTTTGGAATTTGAAAATTTTAATTTCATTAATTGTTGCACACGCAATGTTTCGTTGGATTTTTACGTAACCCAAATTTATATTGAAATTGTATTTAATCTGACTAGAAATTTTGGGATAAAAATATTTTGTATCCCATCAAAATGTGGGAATTTTTTTTGAATTCTGTTTTGAACGGTTGGTTGAATTATTAATCGTTGTCCTTGCTAGAAAATGGGGTGTACTTTTAACAAACAGTAAATGGGCTGTAGTAAATTCCATTAGAATTCAAAAATGGGCTGTACATTCTTACAAATCGCAATTGGGATATAAGTTCTCTGCCACACACTTGTCGGCCTACTAAGTTGACGTGTCCCCTAAAAAAAAGTAAGTTGACGCGTATGCAAGGCTTTGTCAACTTATAGTCAACACACAGTTCGAGCAGCAGTGGCCGTTGGATGTCCATCCAATGGATGTCATGCTTCTTCTTCAGTCTCGGATATTCTAGCTTCAGCCGCCTAAAAAATGATTCCTCCCCCTGACATCTGGGGCGCACCGTTTTGGAGGCTGACCTGTGGGCCTACTAAGTTGACGCGTACCAAGGGCTTTGTCAACTTGGTCATTATAAATGATTCTAGCTGCAGTGACCATACGATGTGCATCCAACGGCCGTCGTGCTTCTTCAACCTCTGGTGTTCTTGCTCCATGTAAGTGCATCTAGTGCCCCTTAGTGATTTTGGTGTATTGAAGACTTATAGGTTAAGGGACTAATGTGTTTATGAGTGTACACAGGTCTATAAGTCTATGGGGAGTTTGATATTTACAGAGAAATTCGACCCCTAAAAATGAAGTTCTTCAACTGAAGACTTTGGATTTCTGAAGACTTTCTGAAGACTTTGAAAGTGAAGAAATTGGTGTGACGTTGAAGACTTGGTATTCATTCGAGGAACATGAAGCGTGAAGACTTTTGTTTTCGTAGTTTCATTTTCTCTTTATTGAGTCATAGGAAACACCGTACTGTTAAAGGGGGTCGAGGAAATACTAAGGAAAAATTTCCATGTGATGCTCAACTCAAAATCCTACACCTACCAATCCCTTCGAGTGAAGCCATTGGAAATCTCATACAGTTCAGTCATATTCTTCAGTGACAGAGACGAAGTTCTTCTGGTCCCTGAGGAATTTGTTCTGACTGAGGAGTTAGGAATTCGCCGGTGTGGATTGCCTACACAGTGAGGAACATGATAGCCCTGAGGAATCTGATACTCAGATTTCCGACCATTGCTGTGCTACGCGCCAGCTGTCCCAAAATATCTACCCACCTAACGGCCATATCATTGAAGGGCATTTATGTCTTATCATGTCGGGCTGCTCCCTAGGCTATAAATAGCCGCCCCCTACAACCACTAGCTAGTTGGCTGCTCCGAGAGAAACTGACACTTGTCATTTGAGAGCATCCCATCCTCCGAGGACTTTGAGCGAAAATCATTGAGTGAGGAAAACCCAAACCCAAACACCTACAAACCCAAAGTGATTGAGCATCACTGAAGAGATTGATCCTGCGTGGATCCGACACTTGTTACCTTTGAAGACTGTGCTTCTTCCAGACGGTTAGGCGTCATGGTCTAGAGCATCCAAGAGGAATTGTGGATCGCCGAGTGACCGAGTTTGTGAAGGTTCGGAAGTCACATGAAGACTTACCACGAGTGATTGGGCGAGGTCTGTGCGACCTTAGCTCAAGGAGAATACGGTGAGGACTGTGTGTCCTCAGGTTTAAATACCTAGCCGCTCCAACCAGATGTACAACTGAGACAGCAGTTGGAACTGGTCTACCAAATCATTGTCTTCACCAAGCTTACTGGTTCTATTTCCTGAACTCTTTCATTTCCTCATTATAGTTGTTGTGTGCTTGTTCATATCTGTTTGAAGACTTTGACTGAAGACTTTCACAATTTCCTCAGTTCAATTTCTTCAGTCTTTTGTCTTCATCCTGTGTTATCATGTGTTTACGCTTTCTGTACTTTGTGCTTGTCTTCATTTCATCATGATGACCATGTTTGTGTTATGCTATGTTTACTTTTGAGTACTTATTCCGCTGCAAGTAGTTCTTCGCTAAGGAATTTCCTCACCCGCAAATTCCTCAGTGAAGAATTCATAAAAATCGCCTACTCACCCCCCCTCTAGTCGATATAACGCACTTTCAATTGGTATCAGAGCAAGGTACTCTCTTGTTCTGTGTGATTTTGGTTTAACCGCCCGGAGTTTTAGTTATGTCGACCGCAGGTATGATCAAGGTCTCTGCTGGGTGTCCTACTTTCGATGGGACGGACTACCCCTACTGGAAGAATAAGATGCGAATGCATCTTGAGGCAATTGATAACGATCTCTGGTATGTTGTGGAAAATGGTGTTCCCTCAGTCACACCTTCTCTGAATGCTGCTGATGTGAAGAGATTCAAGCAACTCGATTCTCAAGCGAAAAATATCATATGTGGCCATCTGAGCAAAGGACAGTATGGAAGAGTGAGTGCTTTGGAAACTGCTAAGCTTATCTGGGATAGGCTGTCCAAAGTAAATGGAGGAGTCTCAACTCAGCGTGACTCTCGAGTTGATGTTCTTCGCAATCTCAACCGCTTCAAAAGACTCGACAATGAAAATGTTCAACAAACCTTCGATCGCCTCACTGACATCTCAAATGAGCTTCAAGCGCTTGGTGCCACTGACATCACCGACCATGAGGTGGTGAAGAAATTGTTGAGATTGCTTGATTCCTCATTTGATACTCTGGCATTGATGATACAAGAACGTGCTGATTACAAGTCACTTGATCCCGCTGATATCCTCGAGAGGCTAAATACTCATGAGTTCCAGCTTGCTGAAAAAGAGATCTCTATGGTTCGAGCTATGGCAGATCACGTGCACTGAAGGCCAAGGCAGTTTCTGAGTCTGAAGATGAAGCCTCTGGCAACAGCCTTAGTGATCCTGAAGAACTGAGCCGTGAACTAGCACTGCTCGTGAGGAAATTCCAGAAGTTCTCAAGACGTGGTCGCTTTGGAAGACCCTCAAGGAGCAATGATTCCTCGTCCAGTGACTACAAGAAAAGGCTTTGTCACAAATGCAAGAAACCTGGACACTACATTCAAGATTGTCCTCAGTGGGAAAAGGAATCAAAGAAGAAGAAATACAAGGATTACAGTTCTGATGATGCGAAGAAAAAGAAGAAATCCTCAAAGTCTTCATCATCAAAATCCTCAAAGTCTTCATCTCACAAGAAGAGCAGCTCCAAGAAGGCTTGTGCATTCATTGGCAAGGAAATGGACTCTGAGGCTGAATTTGAAGAAAATGAGGAAGAGGAGGCATCTGAGGAGTCCGAATCCGGTGTGGCGAGCCTAGCTCTCGCTACTGCATTCGTCAGCAAGTCTATCTTCAACTCTGAAGAAAATGATCTCACCAACAAGGCTGATGAAGGCAATGATGACTACGCTCCCACCTATTGCTTCATGGCAAAGGGTGCCAAGGTACTCAAATATACCTCCTCTGAATCAAGTGAGAATGAATCTGATGAAAACCTCAAGCCCAGCTATTCTAAACTTGCTAAGATTGCTATGAAACAACAAAGGGCTTTTGAAAAGGTTCAAAACATGCTAGACAAAAGTGATGATATGTTGGGTGAAGAAATGGATCGCACTAAAACCTTGACTGAAAATCTTCAGAGACTTCAGACTAGGTTTGACAACCTTCAAGGTCATCATAACACTCTCTTATCTGATCATGAGAAGCTTTCTTATGAATTTCTTCAGAGAAAGCAAGACCTTGAGAAGCTAAGAGTGAGTTATGAAGATCTTCAGAAGGAGTGCGATTCATTACTTGCTCAACAAATCAGCGCTTCTCAGGAAGAATTTGTTCCTCCATGTTTGAAATGCATTGAACATGAATCTGCTAATTCTTCACCTGAATGTTCAAATGCTTCTAATGTTACAAATTCTTCACCTGTCTCTGCTATCACTAATTCCTCATCTGAGGACATTGCTAGTATCACTGACGATGCAGGGCTGAAGGAATTGTACATGACAGGCATGTACAAAAGCCTCAAAGGGCATCAGACTCTTTGTGATGTGCTTAAAAAGTAGATCCTCAACAGGAACCCTAGGAAAGAGGGTATTGCCTTTGAGAGGAAACTCAATGCTGATGGTACATATTGGAAGCCTGTGCAGTACCCCAAAACCTCATGGGTTGCTGCAAAGGGACCTCCATTTGATCCATCCAATTTATCTGGCTTTACATGTGAATCTCCTCATTCTTCTGATGAGTCATTTGACTCCAACTATAAACTGTTCAAAAATCAGAATGGTGAAGTATTTGCTAGATATGTTGGCACTAACTGCAGGAACGGTTCCCCTATGAAGAAAATCTTGGTTCCCAAAAGGTGCCTTGAAAGTCTTCAGGTGAATGTCCTCATGACACCACCTGTGAAGAATAGGAACCCCAGATCAAATTCTTCATATGGACCAAATTCTTCATATGGATCCAAGTCCTCATACGGACCAAATTCCTCACGTGGATCATATTCCTCAAAAGGATCAAAGTCCTCATATGATTATCATCGTGCTAATACCTCTGTTTCGCAGGGAAGAGCTAAGGGCTATGAATATGAGCATTATTCTTCTAACCATTATGTTCATAAGTCCTCGAATAATTTCTCTGCTTATTCATATGCTTATCCTAACTTCTCTTATGTGAAACGAAATGGGCTGGCTTCTATGCCACCTTTCTCGTATGGAGCTCGCAGAGTGATGAACTCTTTGCCACCCCTTCAGATGTGGGTGGTGAAGAAAAAGAACTAATTTCTTCTGCAGGGTCAGGTCTCCAGACGTGCGTGAACGTCTGAAGAATTTGCTGGAGACCTGAAATATGCCTGAAAGGACGCAGGCTAATCATGAAGAAATGAACTTTCATTTCTCACGTCCTCATATATTCTGTTGCTTGATGAAATTGATCTGATGAATTGTGATGTCATATTCTTCACTGATGAAGTATATGAAGTTCGTAAGTTGCACTAATTCATCTGCAGGATGATCAAACCAAAGCCACTGAGTGGGTCCTCGATAGTGGATGTACAAATCACATGACTGGTGACAAGAATCTATTGATGGATGCTCCCTTATCACCATCGCATCTGAAGCATATCATCTTCGCTGACAAAGGAAAAAGTCAGGTATTGGGTCTAGGTAAGGTTGCGATCACAAAGGATCGACACATGGACAAAGTCATGCTTCTCGAGTCCTTAGGATACAACCTCATGTCCGTCTCAATGCTTTGCGATCTTGATATGGTTGTTGTCCTTGGCAAGTATCGTTGTGTTATGGTTATGGAAGCTGACAATTCCAAAGTCTTCGAAGGCTTTAGGAGAGGAGACTTGTATATTGTTGATTTCTCTACAGGACCGCAACCAGCCGTGTGCCTACTTGCAAAAGCTTCAGAAGGCTGGCTATGGCATCGACGACTTGGTCATGCAGGCATGAGCAATTTGCACACGCTTGCAAAGAAGAAGCATGTCATTGGCATTGAGAATGTCAAATTCCTCAAGGATCACTTATGCGGAACCTGTGAAGCTGGGAAGATGACAAAGGCTAAGCATCCAGCGAAGACTATCATGACCACTACTCGACCATTTGAATTGCTTCATATGGATCTCTTCGGTCCTAACCATTATTCTGCAGTTTCAAATGATGCATCTCAATATGGCTTTGTTATTGTTGATGATTAATCTCGATACACATGGGTACACATTGTTACTTACAAACATGAAGTGCGGGAAGTCTTCAAACGATTTTCCTCGAGGGCTTCAACCAACTTTGGTGTGAAGATCAAGCACATCAGAAGTGACAATGGAACTGAGTTCAAGAATTCTGGTATTGATGACTATCTTGATGAACTTGGTATTACTCATGAGTTATCTGCTCCTTATACTCCTCAGTAGAATGGCGTCATGGAGCGCAAGAACAGGACTCTTGCTGAGATGGCTCGCACTATGCTTGATGAATACAAAACGCCTCGTCGTTTCTGGATTGATGCAATTGATACTGCGTGCCACATCATCAACAGAGTATATCTTCACAAATTCTTCAAGAAGACTGCCTATGAACTCCTCACTGACAAGAAACCCAATGTGAGTTATTTCAAAGTCTTCGGTGCTAAATGTTGGATTAGAGATCCTCATCACAACTCTAAATTTGCACCGAAAGCACATGAAGGTTTCATGCTTGGTTGTGGAAAAGACTCGCACACCTACAGAGTCTTCAACAACGTTCTTCACAAGGTTGTTGAAACTGTAGATGTGCGGTTCGATGAAACTAATGGCTCGCAAAGAGAGCACCTACCTTTTGTGATAGATGAACCAGCACCTGGGGAAACTATCAAGTTCAAGGCTACTGAAGATGTCATTCCTACCGAAGAATCTGCTGAAGAATTCATTCCAGAACATGAAGAGCGTCGAGCCAATGCACCTAAAGAAAATGCTGAAGAAAATGGTGCTGAAGAAAATGCTGATCAAATTCCTCCACGACAACCAGCTCATCCTCGCGTTGCAAAAGAAGTGCAAGTTGAAAAGATCATCGATGACATTGAAGCACCAGGTCCTCTCACACGCTCAAAAGCTTCACATCTATCTAACTTTTGTGGGCACTATGCTTTTGTCTCTATTACAGAGCCCACTAAGGCAGATGAAGCATTTCTGGAGCCTGAGTGGATTTAGGCCATGCAAGAAGAACTACATCAGTTCGAGCTCAACAACGTCTGGGAACTGGTCAAACGTCCAGATCCTCGCAAGCACAATATCATTGGCACAAAGTGGATCTACCGCAACAAGCAAGATGAAAATAGCCTTGTGGTGAGGAATAAGGCATGGCTTGTAGCTCAAAGCTACACACAGGTTGAAGGAATTGACTTCGATGAAACTTTTGCACCTGTTGCTAGACTTGAGGCTATTTGCATATTACTTGCTTATGCTAACCATCATGATATCACTTTATATCAAATGGATGTGAAAAGTGCATTCCTCAATGGTAAGCTTGAGGAAGAAGTATATGTTGCTCAACCCCCAGGTTTTGAAGATCCAAAGCATCCTGACAAAGTCTTCAGACTCAATAAGGCCCTCTATGGCCTCAAGCAGGCCCCTCGGGCATGGTATGATACTTTGAAGGAATTCCTCATGAAGAAAGGCTTCAAACCCGGTCCACTCGACCCTACTCTTTTCACTAAATCTTATGATGGTGAACTATTTGTGTGCCAAATATATGTTGATGATATTATCTTTGGCTGTACCGACCAACGTTATAGTGATGAATTTGCCTATATGATGAGTGAAGAATATCAAATGTCTATGATGGGAGAGTTGAAGTTCTTCTTAGGTCTTCAAATTCGCCAACAACGCAATGGCATATTCATATCTCAGGAGAAATACCTCAAGGATGTACTGAGGAAATTCGGCATGCAAGATTGCAAAGGCGTCAAAATTCCTATGCCCACAAATGGCCATCTGTGCACTGATGAAAATGGTATTGACTTCGATCATAAGGTATACCACTCCATGATTGGTTCTTTATTGTACTTATGTGCATCTAGGCCAGATATTATGCTTAGTGTTTGCATGTGTGCCCGATTTCAAGCTACACCGAAGGAATCACACCATAAGGCTGTGAAGCATATTCTTCGATATCTAGCTCACACACCAACACTTGGATTATGGTACATTGCTGCTGGTTCTTGTTGTGCTCAATTGCTGTGGATGAAGCAAACTCTCAAGGACTATGGCGACAACGTGAAGAATGTGCCTCTCTTCTGTGACAATGAGAGTGCCATCAAGATTTCTCACAACCCAGTTCAGCACTCGAAGACAAAGCACATTCAGATCCATCATCATTTTCTTCGCGATCATGTGTTGAAGGGCGACATTTCTATTGAGCATGTGAAGACTAAAGAACAGCTAGCCGATATCTTCACAAAGCCCTTGGATGAGAAGAGATTTTGCAAGTTGCGGTGTGAGCTAAATATCTTAGAATCTTCGAATGTTCTTTGAAAAGGACACTCATCCTAACACTTATGCAAAATTGATGAATTAGATGTGCAACACATGAAGAAACATTTTTCTTCAATCAATGAAGACTAACACTCTAAGTGTGAAGAAATTAACGAAGAATTTGATTTTCAGAACCCTACGACAATTGTACGCGGTGTCTGAAATCATCATTCTTATACGGTGGGTCACGCCACCACCAGAAGTTGAAAAACTTATGCTAACCATCATGATATCACTTTATATCAAATGGATGTGAAAAGTGCATTCCTCAATGGTAAGCTTGAGGAAGAAGTATATGTTGCTCAACCCCCAGGTTTTGAAGATCCAAAGCATCCTGACAAAGTCTTCAGACTCAATAAGGCCCTCTATGGCCTCAAGCAGGCCCCTCGGGCGTGGTATGATACTTTGAAGGAATTCCTCATGAAGAAAGGCTTCAAACCCGGTTCACTCGACCCTACTCTTTTCACTAAATCTTATGATGGTGAACTATTTGTGTGCCAAATATATGTTGATGATATTATCTTTGGCTGTACTGACCAACGTTATAGTGATGAATTTGCCTATATGATGAGTGAAGAATATCAAATGTCTATGATGGGAGAATTGAAATTCTTCTTAGGTCTTCAAATTC